>NC_048411.1:1017998-1029865 GCF_013103735.1 Etheostoma cragini | reverse complement strand
GATTTGAGCTGGTAATAGCTTGTTTTGTCCAACCAACAGATCAAACTCAGAGACAATCACTTTACAGAGATATGAAACCGAGAGAAGCTGCAAATCCTCACATCCTCACAAATGTTTGGCATTTATTAGCCACGCTTGTAACATGGCCCTAGGAACGGCAAAGACATTCCATCACTTTGGTTCAGACTGAAATACCTCAACATGTATTAAATGGATTCTCTGGACATTAAAAGTCCCGGTAGAACGGGCCCCAAAAACGTTGGTCTTCCACAATCCTCTCCACTAGCACCACCACAACGTTGACAATTTTGGTTTGGGGTTAAATGTCTTGGCAACTATTGGATCGATTGAAGTGAAATGTGTGTGATCAAAGACCTGGCCTTCCCACGAGCCTCAACAGATATGTGTTTTCTTTTAATTAGCAAATGTTAGCATGCTAACTGAAAGAACTAAGCTCATTTCTGCTAAGCATCAGTCACTGTGACCATGTTAGCATGTTAACGTTGGCATGTAGTTTAAAGCACCACTTTACCTAAGCCCAGCTTCACAGAGCTGCTATGGCTGTAGACTCTTGTTTTTGTTGCTTAATGATGAAGAACCAATAGTTGAGGATCAGATTTGATGGCAGTAAATCTTTTTTGTTTCAGCAATAGTTACTTATAATGTCAGGGTGGAAAAGCTCTCCCGTGCTGATAGTCCAATGAAACAGATAACTCATTCCTTATTGATGGGTATTACCTGATTGGTGGAATATTTAAGCTTGCTGGTTTTTAAATGTGTTTCATCCATTCTAAGAATCTTCCTTATAAGGGTTAGTTTGAAGTTAACCTGGCCCACAGAAATAGACAGACTAGAAAAAGTATAAAAAACAAGTGATTCTGACTCTTCAGAGAGACACTTTGGGCACACACTGTTGTGTGTGTACCCAAGGTTATCTCCCTCTTAAGAGTTAGTTTTATATCTTAAATAAAGATGCCTTCTATCTAAAGACGTTGTCTGGGGTCGTCATCTGATGAAGTCTCCAGCATCATTTCCAGACATCAGGCTCAGATATCAGGAGATTTTTGGAGGTTTTGGTGAATCAGGGAGTCCTTCAGATATCCACCTTTCACAGTATCTACTAGGTTTTGATAACTCCCATTATTCTTGGACATGCAGTGGTGGTACATGCCTTAAAACCTCAGCAGAATGTGCTGTGCACACTGTACAGAGAGCCTCTCTGTCCTCTCCCACACCTTTATCTCTCCTGAGTTGTAATGTAATCTTCTCTTTGTGTTGTTTCCTCAGGCAGAGCCCCTGAAACCAAAGCGCTGGGCCTGGACAAACTTGGTGTGCAACTCAGAAAGGAGACGGGGAAAATAGTTGTGGGCGCTGACGAATCCACATCGGTGCCAAACATCTACGCTTTTGGTGACATCGGCGAGGTAGGCGTTGCCAAGAGCCCTGATAGGGGATAGCAGGGTTGGAAACGCACTCTACATCATTATAAACATATTAGTCTTATTTCAGACTGGAAAAGACAACACTGTTCCAAAGATTCTGTAAGTCTACACCCATCACCCTCAGTGTAAATGACTTTGAGCACCTGGTCTGTCAGCTCTACAAAAGGAATCTGGAATTACACTTTAACACACATCAGCTCTAGAGAATTACTTTTGTACATTAGTATGTCTTTAACCAATTAAAATTAAAGTCTGGCAGGAATATCTTGATGACACTTGAGTCATAGAAGTACTCAACACCAGGTAAATATCCACCAATATGAGCAAAAATTGTTTATTTTCACACTTCCTGTTAAAAAGTATTCCATTTCTCTTACATCTGTTTGCTATCACTAAGACGGAGGTCCTTCCTGTGAATCCTCAAAGCCACCAGACACATTAATTTGACCTCGTAGAACATGGGCGTTGCTGGAGTACCGATGCCTCAGTGGGATTGTTTGTGTTATTGTCTGACTTTGGTGAATCCGAACTAACCCTTAAAAACACCTCAGCTTCACGTTGGGGTCCTGCGTCACCCCGAGGGGGTTTAATTTGTAATACGGACCCCCCTCACCCTACATCATCCCGTACTTATCTTAAAGGTAGGTCAGTTGTTTGTGTGCACACATAAGATTTATTATCCACCACGAGTACTTGGCAGAAGACTAAGTATTAAGTTCTAGCCCACCTTCATGTTATCATTGGCATTGCCACTGTGTGTGCTGTTCCTAGCTGAACCAATCCTGTTAATACTCGTTATACCTGCTGCATGTAATGTCAGTGTTGTTTTTTTTCCACCACGACCAGCTGTGTGCTTCCTTCCTGCCTCCCAGGCCTGATGACACACACACTGATTGACAGTTTGCTTTGATGAGTTGTGCTTCACCTCAATATGTCTGTCAGCTTTCCACAGCAGCAGGGAGGCTTTTTAAATTTATGTTTTATTTTAAAAGCAAGAAGCTTGATATCTCAATTTGTCCAGCACTCTGTTGTGTTTTACCTCTCAGAGGAGAGTGCCAAGAAATGCATTATAATGACGAATGACACTTACTGAAATACCAGAGCACACATACATGCAGAGGTGCAGGAGATGTTTTGGACGACAGGATGTGCGTTGGTAATTTAACAGGTTGAAGTCATGCCTTTAGAATTGCCCTGCAGCCCTACTGTTTCCTGTACCACTTAGTTTTGTGTGTGTGTGTATCCAGGCTGTGTTTGTCTGTTTTGGCTGACATCCAGAACAATAACAGCGAAAAACAGATGCAGAGAATTTTGAAGTGTGCTAGATGGTTTAAATGTTGAGCACTTGCGACTTATGTCAGTCACTGAATCATGGCCCCCCTTGTCTGTGTGTTTGTATTCACACTATTTCTCCATTTCTGAGGATTAATGTGTGAAGTCAGATGACCAAATGGTCTTAATGTATTAATTTATTGCAAAGGAAACACATTTTTAAGGACCAGACCTAGATCTAAATCTTATGTGTGTTTGAGGTCCACATACACTGAAGTCAATTCAAATGTCTCTCGCTTTAGGGTCGTCCGGAATTAACCCCAACCGCCATTAAAGCAGGAAGGTTCCTCGCCCGTAGACTGGCTGGTCACAGCAATGAACTCATGAACTACGACAACGTAAGACACACACACACACACACACACACACACACACACACACACACACACACACACACACACACTGCGTCTCACGATCTGTGTGGGGACCCGTCGTTGACCTGTCGTTACATTCCCTAGTCCCTTACCCTAACCTTAACCATCACAACTAAATGCCTAACCTTATCCCTTTAACTGATTCTAACCCTAATCCTAAAATAAAGTCTTCACCCTCAAACAGCTCTTTAAAGTTATGGGGTCCAGCATTTGGGCCCCACAAAGCTGACGGGACCCCACAAGTATGCTGAACTCCCGGTTTTTGGACCTCACAAATTTAGTTAAACGAGAACACACACACAATTTCTCTCCATCTTTCCACCTTAACCAATTCTGGTGTGAAGTGGTTGCAGTGTCTACTGTATATACTTTATGTGTATATACAGTATATATATATACACACATACATCACTATTTGAATGACACATTTGGAGCCCTCTCTATGGTATAACAATACAAAGAAAAAGGTCACCATTACTCCGTAATACATGACATGAAAAGAGGTTAAAGAAATATTCAATTATCATAATACTCAACAACTTATTGATTAGTTGTCTAATTGTTTCAGCCGTAGCTTGAAGATCTTTGTGTGTGTGTGTGTGTGTGTGTGTGTGTGTGTGTGTGTGTGTGTGTCAGGTGCCCACCACAGTGTTCACCCCCCTTGAGTATGGCTGTGTGGGTCTATCTGAGGAGGAGGCTGAGAGGAGGCACGGGAAAGACGGCATAGAGGTGAGATAGATGCTGTATGTATGCTATATATTTTGTAGTTTTTGGATGAAAAGCTTTTTATATGTCCGCATTTCAAGTTCAAATCTACTAGTAAATCAGGAAGAAACATTTGTTACTTTCTTTATTTTTCTACTTTATTTTATATGTTGACTTAAATTTCAATATAAAGTTACTCCAACTTTTACCACTATATAGAAAATACAGTGGTTATAAATATATTCATGACGTTTTAATCACACAGGAAAGCACACCTTGCAAGTAGCAACTCACTGTTGTCACATGCCACTATGAAAGAAAACATATTATTTTAGCAGATGATATAGTGCGATGTGTTCTTTCATGTGTCAATATATTATAATTTAAACAGCAGTGTCTAGGTGAAAAATGTTACCTTAATTTTGAAATACAAAATCATTTGAAATCAGTTTTTCTGTACAAGGGTACTGGTCTGTTAGAGTCCTCAACTTACTGACTCTCTAGTCAGAAATGGCACCCTCTTTATTATAAGAGCACAATAGTGGTTTAGCATTGGTCCACAAGATAAGTTTAGTTTCTTTACGCAGAAATGACAGGCTACATGCCGCACATGCACAAAGATAGTTTCAAAGGCAGTGTTGGTGACTGCCATCAACCTGCGTTAAAGTACAATTTCCTATTACCCCTAAACAAACACAGACACGCACATACAATGTCACAGCAAGCAGCTCAGGACTTGACGTGCCTGCGTACGTGAACGCGGTGCTAGATGCTTGCCACCACCTGCACGAGGCCACCGATAAACGATTTAGGCGGCGAGGTGGGGCTCCTGGCTGTGAGTGACAGGCGAGCAGGAGGCCTGATTGAGGTGTGTATGGGGTGATGACAGGCGCGCTTAGATCTGAGGAGGAGCTGCAACACCGGCCCCCGACAGCTGCATGGCCCTCACAACTTGTGTCGGCACGTTCGCCCGTAGAATAAAACACACTGCACACACACTTTCAGTGAGGGGTTTGAAATCAATCACTATCCTGAGCAAGCATTGATGTTTTTATTCCGATGTTATGCAGTGTGTTTGAATTATAAGGCCTTGCAAAAGCCTAGTGTTTTGTCTCTAATTTATTTTTAGTTTACTCCCTTTATGTTCCTTTAGCTGCTATTTTCAGATAGTTAATACATCACTTTGTGAAATGTACACAAGAAGAGATCCCCGTCCCTGCTCGAGGTTGTTTTTGCACATTTGTAAGCTCTGCTGTTAAAGCAAAGATCCTCCAGAGGCTATGTTGACATCACTTTGAAGAACTGATTGTCTGTAGGCACAATTTGACTATTTTTACCATACATACAGTGTATATTTATTTTACTATACAATATTACAAAATAAAACTACTCAGATTTGAGGACCACAGTAATTCATTCTATACCATTTCTCCTGTTAATATGATTTTTGTCCCCTCTTTTTATGTCTGTGTAGGTCTACCATGCTTTCTACAAGCCTCTGGAATTCAGTGTTGCAGAGCGGGATGCCAGCCAGTGTTACTTAAAGGTAGGTTAACCTGCCAACCAAACAGCCCAGGGACTTTTTAGCCCTATTTTAAGCTGTTGTTTTGGCATTTCTAATACACTATTTGTACATGCATATAGTTGAAGGACAAGAGTAGTGTTTTTCTCTGCAGGTTGTTGGTGGAGTACACTGCTAGACGGACAATTTGACTCAATAAATGAAATAGTCTGAATAATCCTGCCAATCTGTGGCCTAGCAAGTCAGTGTTGGGATCCACTCGTGCTGCTCTGTTGTTGTTTTGATCCAGTTTTCTACCTCCTCAGGTAATATGTAAGCGGGGTGGAGACCAGAAGATCCTGGGTCTGCACTTCACCGGTCCAAACGCCGGAGAAGTCACACAGGGCTTTGCTATGGGCTTCCAGTAAGTTAAATAAATCCTAGATTTATTTAAGGTACATATGGTTTTTAATCAATCAATTAATCCAGTTTTATTTAAGGTGGGAAATCACCTTTCAACCTTGGCTCAGTACACTTCACAATTTAAGGAACACAGAAATAATAGACAGCAACAAAACAATTGAACAGCAATCAAAACCGTAATAAAAACCAATACAAAACCAGCAACATAAGAGAATAAGTGAAAAGGTTTGGGCAGGATGCAGAAAGGATGGTGTGTTATGGTTGGCTGTAGTAAAATGAGTAGAGGTGGGTTTTTTAAATCTAGATTTAAAAATGTTAACTGAGGGAGCTTCTTTACTGCATTAATGCCCTGAAGAACAACCCTCCAGTGGTTTTAAGTGTGTTTAAAAGTCACCAAGATGTGCAGTATGGGATATGTTTGAATGGGCCTGATGACCTTCCTCACTCAGCACTCGTGCATTTAGAGAGCGATACAGCGATATTTTGTTGTTGTTTTATTTATTAAAGCTTTTGTTTCCAATACGAGCTGATAATGAACAGTTGGACCATTTCTGGACTTATTATATTAAGTGTTGTGAGTATAAGCAACATCAATGACCTCCCTGTGTGTTTGCATGTGGCTCAGGTGTGGAGCAACATATTCCCACCTGGTGCAGACAGTGGGCATCCACCCAACCTGTGCCGAGGAGCTGAACAAGGTCAACATCACAAAGCGGTCCGGCTTGGACGCCACGGTAACCGGCTGCTGAGGTTAAGCACCTCGGTGTCTGAACACTGGTGAGCACACACGGTCCCTCTGCAGCAGTAGAAAGAAGTTAGCCTTCCTCTCCTTTTCCCTCTCCTTCTTCATGGCCCCAAAATGGCCCCCAGTTTCCCAGTGCTTTCTCTGGGATCAGGGTCTCTTCATAGCCCAGGTTAGTGTCACTGACAAGTCACATCATAACCAAGGCTATGATTATTCCATATACACGCATTTTGTGAGTGTATCCACTGAAAGCACAGGGTTATAGATCAGGTAAGTGAGAGGCCTGACCGCGGAGCGAGCGTCTTTTAAATAAACAGGCTCATCAATCAGGATTAGGGCCTGTGCTCAGGGTTTTGTTGAAATCGTAACGTTTTTCTGAATATATATATTCTGCAAATATTGTTGTTTCTCTGGCTGTACTTCCTGTCCATTAGTCTTGGAGGTGACACATACCATTTACGCCCCCCCATGACACTGATGGATGGCCCCAGGGCCGTCGACGCAGTGACACCGCCCCATTTCCCATGGACACACACAAACCGCCTGTCAGTCAGCCAGCTAAGATCTGGCCAGGCAGCTCCAGCTTGCTTAGGGCCCAGCAGACCCCAGACCCCAGACCCCTTCTTTTTCCTCCCATGCCATGCTCCATTCCAATGCACAAAAGAGTAGAGAGGGACTTCAAACATGTGCTGTCAAAAGCTGTGTGGATGCCCCAGCCTGGGCACGGGGCAACTCTGACTGATGATACCACAACTGTGAGAGGTCTGCCATCTGTACTATTCAGACTCACCCAAAGGTGGCACTATTGCCCTCCAATTCTCCCCTTTTTTAGAGCCAAGTATGGAAGACAGGATAACATAGCCAATGGATAAAACATAAGCCTGAATACATTCAGGTTGCACATTTAATCCCTTTAATCCCTATAAAAGATATGCGCTTTTGGATGACGTTTGAAAGCAGACTGGCTTTATTGGTGCCAAACTGATAAGGGTTATCTGTTGTGTATTTACGTGGATGGCAGGTTAGGCCTAAAAGTCATCACCCTTGAAGATAAGGCCAGTTGTTTATATCATAAAGCAGTAATAGCCCCCCCCCACAGTTTTCCAAAGTGCCCACAGTGCTCAACCTGCTAGCTGTACTGGACATCTTGGGTTTATTAAGTAGAGGATGAAGAGGAGGAGGGTTGTCAATAAAGCGGGTTGCAAGAAATTGGGGGATCTAAGAGGAGGCTGCTGGGTGTAGTTTATTTTTATTTGAAGTCTAATCTGCCGGGTCTGATTAATGATTCCGATGATGGGAGTGACAGTGTGCCAGGTGATGGAGAGAGGAAAAAGAGAGAGAGAGAGGGAGAAGTACCAGGTTTATTTGGACCTGGGCCAGAGGAGAGAGAGCTGACTTTCAGCCCTGGTTAGGGAGGGAAGGGGGATTCCTGTGTGCTCTGTTCAGGGCCGAGGTGCTGACTGAAGGACCCTGACCTCCGCTCAGCAGGAACAGCTTGACTCTATCACTTGGAGCACAGAGGGCTCACATGCTGCGGCGCTGCACGGCAGGGGCCTGGGAGGGGGGGTCTAGGATGGCCAGGGGATGGACAGGGCCAACCAACACAACAGTGAGCAGTGGCAGCGTGTCTGCCCAGGGTAATTGAGTCGGTGTTCCTGTGCTTAACGAGCCACTTCAGAGACCTCAGGGTGGGCCCGAGGCAACGCGAGGGAAGTTATCGAGGCCATGAGTGTAACTGTAATGTCTGTTTGCTTTTTACCTTCCACTTCCCTTCTGCGTTTTTTCATCTGCTCTACATCTCACACAATCGCTCCTCACACACACAGAATGACGTTGTTATGACACATCTGTCTAATTAAATATCTGTTCATTGTTGTTGGTCAGTCACTCCAGGCCCAATGTTTGACCAGTCAGCCTCTGCTGTGCCCCATGGAGGGGGGTCAGGGTTCAACTTTCACGTCAGCCAGCTAATGATGACCTGCACTAAAACCCAAAACTGGGGAGTGCCGGCCTGATGTCACCTGGCTGTAAACTTTAGTATTGTAAATAGAGAAGTGTTAATTTTCCCTTAAAGCTTTGTTATAAATAATTTAAATGTAAAGTAATAACACTTTGGAATGGAAATTGTCACTATTAAAACAATGATGCCCACTGATTGAGTGTTCTGTGTCCTACATAAATGACTGCATCATTGTTTCATTCAATTAGGTATTTAATGTGTGTGTGTGTGTGTGTCTGTCTATATATATATATATATATATATATATATATATATATATATATATATATATATATATATATATATATATATATAAATAGAGTTCCTTTCCACTGTTCATTTTGTAAAACAAAATGTACATACTTACAGTACTGCTGAAACTGATGTGTTAGTACTAGTATTTCAAGGTTATTCCCACTCTCACATCTGTACAATAAATATAAAACTACAGCTTAGCTTAGCATAAAGACTACAAACGGGCAACTGACTGCTGCCGTTATCTTGATAGTTCCTGTATGGACATCAGAGTAGTAGTAATAACATTTTACTCTTATTGCTCAGCAGGAAACCAAATAAGTATTTCTCAAAATTTAAAACTCTTCCGTTAAAGAAAATTCTACATTTCTTTATATTTCCAAAGCATTATAAGGGGATCCAAAAACAAATCCAGAGAACCAATGACGGTGTCAATATAAAAATGCATGCGAACAAGTTTATGTTAAATGTGCTACATGGCTCAGTCTTCTATCAAGCAGTGTTACAAGGGTTGGTCACACTTTGACCCCGAGTCGTCTCTGCTGACAGGCAGCTCTGCTATGCAGCCCTGTCACTCAACCCTCTGCACCAACAATGGCAGAAATTCCGCTGTGTTTGTTTGGTTAAGGACAGAGCTCTCTGAAACCCCTGAACCTCCTCTGGATCCACAGCAGCCTCACTCACCCTGAGAATGAAGCCGGTGTCAGTCCTAACCCAGACAGTGGGACTAAAGTTCAACCACCATCTTGAGAATACTCAGTCCCATTAAGCAATTGTGTCTCTTCTGTCCCTCCACAATGGAGCAAACAAGCTAAATCCACCTTGAAATGCACTTAGTAGAACATGTCAACATGTCAGGGTGCGCTCGGTTCTACACTCCGTCTTAATCCAGCCCATTGAGCACTGACAGTTGTCTGAGTCAGACATTCACAGGGCCTTTGTCACTTCAGGTCCTGAGCCTTAGCAGCCACGCTGGAAGAGCAGAACCCTCAGACACACAATAAAACACACATGACGGGTACACAGCCCCGCAGCCGCAGCAAAAGCCTCAGGATGAGAAACCGATACATACCTTGTGTAAACATTAGTGAAAAAAATGACGCTAGGAACAGAAAAGGCTCAACCTAGGCGAGGATTATCCCGAAGAAATGAATAGGGGCCAATCATGACGGCTCTGTTGTTCTGCCAATATCTGGCTCAAGAGCTGTCAGCCTGAGATGCCTGCAGGCCTGGATGGGGGGGGGGGGACTGGTAAGCCAAGGTGAGTCTGCCAACTAGATTTTGGTGCTTTCTTGCTCATCTGGCCTCCCAAGTTCAAGACAATTAGCTCAAAGAACCTGCTGAAGCTTGAGCACTGCACTGAGCCTAATGGTAGGCTCACAAAAACAACCAAGGAAACCGGGTTGTTGAGATGCGATCGTATGCTTTTCTTCTCATTTTCCGTATGGATTGACACAGTTTACAGACGCCACATTCTTCTGCGGGGGAGTCATCAGTCCAAAGACACAGTTTAATATTGGCGCTGGATTGTGACCGAGTCTGGAGTCTGAATACTCCCCCATCAGGAATGTCAAGGTTGTCTTGTTTGTTTCAAATACTGCATATTTGATTTTTGCTACACTCCTAGAAAGATTCAGTCATTGAGTTACCTCCCTATAGGACCGCTCGTTCAACCACAAACATCGAGAAAAGGTAGATGAGGTCAGCTCCTGTCAGAGTGGGGTCCTGTTGGTAGCCCAATGGAGGTGAGGGCCTGTGAAATGAGCTTATCTGACCCCTGATAAGAACAGGATACCCTCAGGAATGGTCTAAATTCAATACACATGGCTGCTACAGTGGCCTTTATCTCGGGACCATTGGGTTCTTAAAAAGGAGAGAGAGGTAACACTGCGGTTAGGTTTGGCCTATGTCGGCCACAGCCTTACATAGAACACCAGAGCCTGTGGCCAGCAGTAAATAGGAAGTGCTACAATGTCATAGTTTGTGGTTCCGATTCCCCAGACGTCACTAAGAGAGCAATTACGATCAGCAACCTCAACTCCTAAATCATTTACACACACAAAGCTGTCTTATTACCTCTGGAAGCTGCACAGAGATTTATTGAGCCGGTGTTTGATGGCGGCATTCAGCAGAGGGACGGTGTTTGTGTGTATATGCCTGCTAAAGCACGCCACCTGGGACAATAGCAGTCTGCAAGCAAAAGCGTGCTGCGGGACTTAGAGTTTGTGTTGCAACACATCCCCATGTTTGGATGTTAACGAGACTCTTCTAGCACTTAACATTTGGACTCACATCAATTATGATAATGTTGTTGCCCCTCTAACAACTGTTTGATCAGCCACACTTTTTTAATTTTAACAGATGTACACATGTAGATGAATTGCTCAGTTTAGTTCCATAACACTGCATTGCTTTGTCGTGTACGCATTGGACTTAGAACTCATTGAATGAGCCTAAGAAACTATTGAACCAGTATTTATCTGCTTCATAAGGCCAACCTGAAGCTATTGTGATCATTGTAATGGGAACAGGGGACGCGTTCCTATGTCCCAGTGGGTTGTTTGTAACTGTTTGTGAATATTATGTTCTCTGAATATAAAAAATTAAGTAAGGCTGGCTTATCTGGTTATCTTCTTTAATGAAGCTAAACAACAACATGCCATGTGGGTGATTACATACTCATTTATGATTGATAGCTTTAACATTCAAAACCTCACATTGATCATTCTCTGGTACTGAACGAGATAATCAACTTAACAAGCCTCTGCAGAGAAAAGAACAAGCTCCTTCATTACTTCCTAAAACACCAGCAGAGCAGAGAGGGCATCAGTATCAACACCAACTTGACAGTTTTGTTCTGACAGGCTCTGGTGTTATCAGTCTCAGTCACATGACATAAATCAAAAGTAGCTTCCACTTCCACGATGACTCCCCCCTATGAAGTCAAAACATCTGGCTGCAGATGTAAGGAACAACCTGGGCAGGACCTGAAGCATACAACTGGCAAGGATTGCAATTCCTGCCGATGGACCTGTCCATAAACATGTATATCGTAAGAATGCACACACACACACACACACACACACACACA
>NC_048411.1:1007083-1017898 GCF_013103735.1 Etheostoma cragini | reverse complement strand
CACACACACACACACACACACACACACACACACACACATACACAGCAACCAGTGTATATATAACCCGCTCAGTAATTAGCCGTCAGCGAGTAACCCTTGGCCTTAATGTCATCCAGTTTGACAAATGAAGGCGCAGCAGCAATGTAGAGTGGTCATTACGGTTTGATGAGGCATCTACTGGAAGAGGAGACACGGCATGTGTCTCCTCTTGCTGATCTGAGGTCTGTCCACCCACTGGTATATTTAGACTGTCTTTGTCTTGGTTATTTTCACAAGCCAATGGTACAAAGATGGCCTGAGCCTTCAGATGCAGCTGAGGCTGGACAGTTAATCCCAATTCTATTGAAATCGCAATATGGACAAGTGCAATATCTGTGACGCAATATTACTTAAAGGTAAAATACAGTATGTGTCAATCTGAATTAAGTGGTGCTACAGAGACGTCCCGGCCCACAAATCGTATCCTACATAATAAAGTAAAACCGTTGTCTGGTACACATCCTTGCAAGAAACACACAATAATCAATTTAAAAGAAATATATTTTTCAATGAAATTTAGAATAATGATACAAAAAATATAATTCCCTCCAATATCGTGACTCGTAAAGCAATCACAATGTCATCTAAATAATCTAAATCTATATCATACCCCAAATCTGAGAGAAAGAGGCCTTTGGTGTACGTTGAAAAAGTCTTATAGATCTTTGAGTTCAGCTCATGAAAAATGGGGGCAAAAATAAAAGTGTTGCATTTATAGTATTGGTCATTGTAAATATATTTGTATATTTGACAATCAAGCATTATTCCAAGATTAGCCCTACTGCTAGCATTGTTGTTGTTACACCATTAATATAAGCTGCATTGCAACTGTTGCTGTGTTACATATTTGGAGTAGGGCTCGGCAGTAATATCAATATATGAGACCAGATATCATCTAAATTTTGGATATTGTAATATCATGATATGACACAAGTGTTTTCCTTGGTTTTAGAGGCTGCATTACAGTAAAGTGATGTTACTGTCAGAACTTACCAGATTCATCAGCTGTTTTATTATTTGCCTTTACCCACTTAGTTATTATATGTACATTATTAGTGATTATTTATCAAAACTCTCATTGTGTCAATATTTTTGTAAAATTAATGGTCAACCCTGCAGTATTGCTGCAATGTTGACATATTTGGTAAAAAACATTGTGATATTTGATTTTTCCACCTCACCCAGCTCTAATATGGTGACTAGGATAAACCTTTAAAAAAAACATTCACTCCCAAATGTATAATTTGGGGTCAGAGATAATATTTTATCCTTGCCTGCCGCTCCCAGTGAACATGACCATGAGAAACAGCTTCATCACTAAAGAGGAGTTTCAAAAAGAACTGATATGAATATTAAGTTTAGACACTGAGTGCCTCCCCTTGTTCCCTGTTCCAGGGGAGGATGGTTCAGTGGTGCTGATAGTGCCTGGGTGTGCTGATAGTGCCCCCCCCCGCCGCTACATACTGATTCATTTAGCTTGTTTTTGTTCTAGGCCTCAAAGTGACTGGCCGGTCAGTCACTCCTCGCCCTCCCTGAGATCTCTCCGTTCACACCTGCAGAGATGCCCAAGGAAAACACCTTACCTGCACACTCAACACACACTCCCATACACCCTATCTTCTCTTCCTCTTCTGATAACATGCTGCTTCATCGTCAAAGAAAATTCAGGGAGACACAAAAGTTGCACACACACATTTATTCTTGTTTCCAACTGAGTGTCATCCTGTTTTGTTGAAGTGCTCATATTACGCTTTTTGGCTTTTCTTGTTTCCTTAATTGTGTTATATATCTTTTTTTGTGCATGTTATAGGTTTACAAAGTGAAAAAGCCCAAAGTCCCCCCCCCATGGGACTTACCATCTCCAACAGGAAACACTGTTAACAACCTGCTCCAAACAGCTCTACTGTAGTCCGGCCTTTACTTCAGAGGCAAACGAATGTCACTTTGTAACACGTGTTATAATTCTCACCTAGCTTCTGGCGTGACATTTCCTCCTGCTCTGCTTCTGACTGGCTAGTAGTCCTTACCTAGCTACTGAGCATGTGCGACCCCCAACAAAGATGGAACAGAAATGTGATGCCTCACTCTGTAAGTAAAACAGCGAGCTAAACACACAGGGTGAAAAGAGGAGCTGCAGCAATGTGCTGTACAACAAAAATATATATATATTTTTTTAAATGAACCATGAAAACCTATTCTGGTACAACCTCTAAATACAATTATGAATCTGAAAATGATCCTTAAAGGAGCACTTTAATGGATTGCATTGCCATGTAGAAAAAAATGTATTTACAATGTTGCTATAGTCCTACGGAATGCCTTGGGTTTTTTAATGGAGACATGCATTTTTAGATTTTTCTGAATTGAGTCCAGTTTCCACCCGTGCAATGGAGCCTTTCCCAGGATGAAATAAACACAGTGCACTCAAAGAGAATATCCATAAAGGTGAATACAAGAAAGACCCTGCAGCTCTTCCACTCCTTTGTCTGCACCTCTAGAAAAGTATCACACATTCTGTATCTTTGTTTCTTGCTGTGTAGCCCATCATTTTTTTAAATTCTCGTCAGTCTCTTGGTACGGTAGCTATCATTGGACATAACATGCTGTCTGGTGTTCCTCCCTGGGGTTTAGCCCTCCATGGTGTACAGTGCAGTCCTCTACCACTCAATGATGAGAGAGGAGCCTGGTGAATGAGCACCGTGGCCCTCCCGTCTATTTCTACCTGTCGGTGGTGTGGCCGCTGCTCCAGCTGACCCACAGCCTTTCTAATTTGGTGATGAGCTGAAAGGTGACCTGCCTGCCCCAAAGACTGGGTGGCTGCAGCGAGAGTGGGATTCCAGGGATTTCCTTACCACGCAGTCTCTTGGGTTGGATGGATGATAGATACTGTACACACACCGCCACCTTGTCAGCCCACCCTGTTCTCCTCCTCCTCCTCCTCTTCCTCCTCCTCCTCCTCCTTTTCGGACCCACGGGGAGACCAAGCCTCTAGCTCTCGAGTGCACCCTGGCATTGTCCCGACCACCTCCCCCCTGCCCCTGGGTAAGCTGAGATGCCAGGAATAATTGATGATGATGCGGGCCATGGTATCTGCCCGGGCAGGGCAGCAGACACTTCCCCCCACCTCCTGCTGAGGGGTTACCGTCCTGCCACCTCCATTTGCACTAATTGGTTTCAACTCTCACTGCTGCTCTACAACTGAGACTCACCCTGCGTGTATGTCATTACTTAAGTATTTCATCTAGCTCATTAGTGAAGTAGATACACTGATAATCATCCTCCTCTCTAAATCCCAAATATTGTATGTCTCATTTAGTATAATTTGAGCATAGTATGTCTAGGAGGGCAGAGTGTCATTTAAGCGGGGTTAACATGTACATTAAAATTGATGTGCAGCACCCCAGAAATACACCAAATACTATCAGACGGCATAATGACTGGGGGAGTGTCCTTCATGAAGGCTGCTTAGGCAAAATGTTAACATTTACTTTTCCTAACATATACTGTTGTATGTGAGGTATTTCCCTCTCTTCTTTCTAAAGATAAACGACTGCTGTCCATAATCTTTTGGGGCTTTTTTGTTGGAGATTATTTAGGTTTCTAACCCAATGTGGTCTACGTGCCATGCACCTTCTCCCACTGAGCCACCTGTACTCCTTATTGTTTCATTTCAGAGTGCAGGGGGACGGCAGACTCTAATCCACAGCCACAGAAGAGGTTTAAAACACTCTGGTTTCATCTAATCTTCAAGCTCAGACCTAGCCGAGCTTGAAACCAGCTTTCTCCATGATAGGAATGGACAAATAAAGGTCTCTCCCAGCCCTCCCATGAAAGGGGTCTGTGTGCTCTGTGGATTAAGGCCTTGTGTTTTCTCTCTCTCTCTTTCTCCATTAGACTGAAAAGGATGAAAATCATAAAGACCCTCCTGTTCATGCAGTATTGTAAGGCTTTTGCAGGTTCTATAGTCAGCCTATCCCTCAGTTTGTGTGTGTTTTAGGTACTCCGAGTGTTTGGAATCCCACCGTGGTGAAGTATTCAGATCCTTTGTTTTTCTGGGTCAAAATGTAAACTTAAAACCATTTTTTGACACTTTGTTTATTTGACATTTATCATTTTTTTCCCACGTTATACATGTCACTTTCTGTGTTTTTCCCATGTTTTTTAAGCTTTTTCAACATTCTTTTATAATTTTTTTCAAATGCTATACTATTGAATAAAACAACCAAATTTATTTAAAGTAGTGAACTGATCATTTGTTTTTCTTGTGCAGAGCGTTGCAGGGACCCTCCACCTTATTTCTTTTGGCCATTTGGTTGAAAGAAACCCCAAATAATGAAAGGCTATAGTAACTTTTTTTGAAAAGTATTTGTGAAGCGAACGTAAAAATGTTGCAAGTAAAAGTATGTAAGTATCATCAGGAAAATACACTTAAAGTAATAAAAGTCGACTACTCAATGCAGAATCTATTTCGGGTAGGTTGATTTATTGAAATCATTACATTTTGCAAACTGCATGTGTTTTGTGCGCAAAAATCTTAATTCTTTTTTAAAATTAACTAGAAACTAAAGCTGTCAGATTATTGTAGTGGTGTACAGATTACAGTGGAAAGTGGCATGCAAAAGAAAATACTCAAGTAAAGTACAAGTCAAATTTGTACTTAATTGAATAGTAGGTTATTTAGTTACATTCCACCACTGCAATCCTATTATGGAAGTAGGATTTGTAAGCGCATATGTGTCTTAGTTTTTAGTATTCTTCTATTCTCTTTTATTGAAATAAATGTGTTAGGGACAATCTAAGAACAGGGTGTTGTTCTGCTCTGTACATCCTGTTCACCTCAGCAGAAAAAATTGAGGAGAGAGAGAGGGAGAGATAGATAGAGAGAGAGAGAGAGAGAGAGAGAGAGAGAGAGAGAGAGCGAGAGAGAGAGAGATACAGAGAGCGCTGAGTTTTCTATACAGGCACTTTCTTAGGCAGCTCATCTGCTCTGAACAGAGGTCCTTCAAGTCCGGCGCTTGTTTTGGATCCCTTCCTCGCTGAGCTGACTGACAGCTGCTAATCCCGGTGTGGCGCTCCAATGGTATCTCGTTAAATTCGTTAAAGCCTAATTTTATTTAACTATGTATCCCTACTCTAGCGGCCGATAACGCCTATCTCGTAATAACAAAGGTATATGTGTTGTGTGTAGCTGTCGTGATAGGTAGTCGCTAGCTTGTTGCTAACCTTGGTAACATCTAAGTACTATATCTTATTAATACTATTTCTTGAGAATGATAACCTATAACACTGGTGTGAGCATAAAGCAGCGCTGTCTGGCATTGAGACACCAGTAGCCTACTGTATAAGTAGCAGACAAAAATGCTAAAATAAGAAGAAAGAAAAACAGCTGTGAAACACGACCAGCAAAATACCACTTTTATGAAAAATGCATACATTTTGACTTTTGTAACTAACTGATACTGTTAAACGTTTAGTCATCTGACTTCCAGCAGAGTGTACTTCTGTACACTGTCTCTCACCATTAATTGGGGGGGGGGGGGGGGGGGGGGGGGGGGGGGGGCATGTATGTGCCAGTTACCAGGCAACAGAAACGACCTAATTTCCTACGTTCAGCTCATGAAATGTCTTGACCAAGCTGTCACCTCAGTTTCTTTTTGAAGACAGCGAGTGTGGGAGGTTGGCAGGTTTAAAAGTCCTACATCTTTTCTATTAGGATTTCTAGTCATTTGTATTATGTTAGGAGAATGCAGCTTCGGTAGGTGAGTGCTTTTTACTGTAGTTGTGAGACTGACCATGGAGATCCTGCATCCAGCTCACAGTATCTCCCATGACAATGACCAACTTGGAGTTGTATTACTTTTTAATTTCAGCTTTTTAAATTTGGTAGAAGAGTCCGGGCTGAACCCTGGAAACTGTTCAGCATGTCCAAATAGTTAGCACTTTGTTAAACCTTTCAGCGTCTATTGATTAGTCTTCATGCAGTCACTCATCCCCACCCTGAAGAGGACCGGCACTTAAACACTGGGGGATGTACTGTTTGACAGAGTGTAACATCTTGTTTTTACTGTGTTTAATCTCACCGGCGTGATGTCTTATTGAGATTATGGCACCATAATCATTTTTCTTGTTTTCATATCTTTGCTGTATGGTTAACAAAATCCCTATTGATCCAAGGCTCATCACATCCCTAACGTGTGGAGATGCATGATGACACTTGTCTGTCGACCCTCTTGTGTCCCTTTATCCTCTAGTGTCCAGGTAAATGACCTCGTGGAGGAAATGAGGGATAATGCAAACAGATAAGGCTCCAGGTACCTGTTGACCATAGTCAGGACCTCCTAAAACAGGACCCTCTGACACAGTGCTCCATCAGGGCCTGCCTCAGTGACAGCCACAAGGCATTGAGCTCTTATCTGCAGTGGCCTCTGCTTAGCATTCACGCCATTCACGCAAACAATGCCACCTCTTCCCACTCATTGGATCTGTGACTGACAGTGGGTGTTGGTGCACTTGTGTCTGACTTCAGCTTCTATCTGATGCTGGGTTGTTTATCCAGTCCAGATAACCCCACCAAGACACAATAAAGGGCGTGTGTCTTCCTCGCCACTTCCCATGTTGTTTGTCTAACTGAACTTTTATAATGGACCCCGCTCTCTATTTTGCACGTTGGTTTCCTCCTCAGAAGGATCTGTATTAGTTTGGGGAGGGTTAGGGTTAGGGCAGAAAGGCTGACTAATGACCATAGCGCCAGCTCACCACCCACCCACTGAAGAGCCAGCGAGGGGGAAGTGCCCCCTTGGCCAGATGGTGAAAAGAAGGGAAACAGCCGATAAGACCGTTGCCTGTGATAAACAACAGAATGACTAATAGGTCAGGTATGATGTAGGAGAAATGGATGGATTTTAGGCCTTTTTTTTTCTTTTCTTTTTTAAAGCAGGTTGGCAAAGATCTTACAGAAAAGAAATAATATTGGTTATAAAGTTGGCTTTTCATTGCCAGGCCTATCTAGAATGTGCAGCTTTTTGAGTTATGTGTAATCTACTTCAGTTTTCATCACGCAGCTCAGATCTCATATTTGATGAGGCTGATATCAGCGAGGGATCTTGGGATCCCATGCCTTCATAATGGCTCCTGTGAAGCTGGGGCATTATAAAGCTTCTATAATAAACCCCTGTGATCAGTACATCCCCTCCCTACCTGCTCTTATTTATGAATGGCAGAATTTGACAAGGGGGCAGCTCAGGTGGGTAGCTGCCGATCACATGATACCAGCACTAAAGCGCCAAGGGAGGAATGTGGACAGGACCTCCCCCCCTCCTCACCTCTAGTCCAAAAAAACTTTGATGCCCCATATCATAACGAATGCCCTCTCTGTCCCCTCCCTCCTCGAGCTCTCATATGTGCAGCAATGTCGAGGAGGGGAATGGGTGCTCCAGTCGAGGGGTGGGGGGGGTGCATAGATAGTGGCTGCGTTTGATCTGAAGGTCGCCAGCCCCTTGCTAGTGTTGAGAGATGTTTGGCGGACTAGGCTGGCTCTTATTTAATAACATGAAGGGGAAGCGGACCTTTCTCTCATAATTAGGCCTAATTACCCAGTAGGTGTGGACAGACAGCCCAAGAAGAGACAAACTGCCTTTATCCATGGACTTAGAGTCAGATTACCCCCGAGCTGTCTTATCTGTTACAGGGCCAGCAGGAGCTGCAGTCCTCCTCTCCTGCCTCTTCCCACTGGGTCCCCATGTCCAGCTCAGGTATATTAATCAGTCAGTCTGATTTATGATGCCCTGTCCAAAACACACACACACACGCACACACACTTAATTAGGCCTAGCTAGTGACTGAGATTTTTTTCCTGTGGATATGCTTAATAAGACAGTTCACTGACCTTTCTGTTATCTATTGCTTAATCACGTTATGAAAGCTTCTTAGGTTCATTAAAACTGCTGGGTGCGGAGAACAGTTTAGAGAATGGAACCGGTTACCTGTCCTATGAGGATCACGTCTACCCCAGCTACTTACTGCCCCTACTCCAGCAAGGTGTCTTTGCAGTTGCTAGAGACGTCAGACATACCAGCTTGACAAGTGGCCGGCTTGATTGTTTGCTCCGCTGCCTCTCTCTGTTGGCAAGGAACAATTTAAGGGTCCTTACAAATAGATTGGAGTGACATCCTGCCACCGTCCTGTTTGTTTACATTATCTGTCTCTCCCTTCCTGAGCTGCCTGCATGTTTGTATTTGGGTTTGTGGGGGGGGGGCTCACTTGCAGCCGCCACAACGGACTCATTGTTGTGGACAATTTAGACACTGGAAATGCTGACGCCTGGAAAACAGAAGGGACAGTCCACCGAGGAAGAGGTGGCAGGGGAAAGTGGCCATTATACTCCTCATTTAGATATACGTTTGTTATTTAGTCCCCAAGTGACTTCTCCATCACTGTCCCCAGCTGTTGTCTGGGATTGACAGTGAGCTGTGATTGCCATTGGAAAGTCTTACAGCCACTGGCCTTGAGACAATGAAAACCGTCAACAAACAGACAGTTTCAGGCTGCTGTGTCCGTGACTCATTGCTCCATGAAGGCCTGCTGCAAGAGGACAATAAGGGACGCTTAATCCACCTGTTATCAGGGTGAGCCCCTTCCTGTCACACACTCACACAGGCACAGGACTCTGGCTCAGGAATGTAGCTATACCCATAAATGCAGGGCTTAACTAATAGACCCTCCCAAAACATCACTGACTGTTTTTGCCATTGTTTCCATACCACATAAAAACAAGTTTGTACAGTTGTTGGCCAAAGGGTTTTGTGCCGGTTTATCTCATAGATATGAGTGATATTTTGCTAAACGTCAATATTTTATGCAGATAGCTATATGCTCTACCATTGGTCATTTTAAAGATTTGGATGGATATTGCTGTTATCTCTTCTATAATGAGGATTGGAAAAAATGCTCCCTTTTGCCAGCATGCAGTGTGGTAACTGATAGGAAAGCTGATGTGATGACTGTCTCCACTTCAGTTGGTCCGACTGCAGTGCTGCGTCCTTAATTAGGCAGGCTGGTCAGGGGTCTCTGTCTTTCCGCTTCACAGATTCACATGGACAATTTAACCACTAACCTCCTGAAATGAGTGGCTCCTGAATGCCTCAGGCTCCAGTTTCAGAGTCCACTGATTGCAGGGAGCAAGGGTTATGATAAGTAAAAGTGGAGGAGGGGGTGAAGGATGGTGGTGGTGGTCATTAACTCAGATGACATGAAACATATAGGCTAGTTATCCATATTGTGCTAGAATAGGTTTTACCCGCTTTCTTGCTAGAGTTAGTCAAGAAGATACGATTGGGAATTTTGCTCTTTGCCGCCTTTAATTTACTGATCTAAATTACTAATAATTATTTGTCAAAAATCACATTGTGTAGCCTAATTATGTTGTGAAAGCACCAACAGTCAACTCTACATTATGGCTTCTTTAATTGTACGGTTTTAGTAGTGTGTGAGGCTGATTTTGGTCTATTTGGAAAAGTCACATTAGACTTGGTGAACAGGTATTTGCAGATAACCAGGTGGAAAATAATTTCATCATAGGTGAGGGAGGAATTAACTTAGCAGCCTCAGGGGTTGTAGCCAGTCAAACCTGAAAGCCTTTTTTTTTGTAATTTTAATTACTACTAGTAATTTATTAGTATCAGGTAATTGTTGTTTTGTTTATGAGTGGGTGTTTTCTTTTGTGAAAGCCATTGTTTTCCATAACTCTGTGAACTGGGGCTGCGTCATCCTGAATTTAAAAAGTCTTTTGTTTGTTTTCTGGTATTAAAATGGTCTACTTTAAATATACTGAATATAGGCATTAACAGGTTAGAAACACCTGATGAAACACCTTAGAAACTGGATGGATAGATGGATAGTATTTATCTGAAGCCAATCACTAAGAGTCACTCACACTCTTTTAATGTTGACGCATCATTTCCTTGCAGCATACCTGCGGTCGGTTGGGTTTCCTCAGCAGCCCAGCCTACAAACGACATAAAAGCCTGAGCTGTTGCTTCTGCCTCTGGGACAACGGCTGTTGATCACAATACAAGTGAGAAGCCAAAAAACCTCTGTCTGTTTACTGTAATTAGGCTGTCAGAGGTTGTGATTTATGACGTATTGAGTAAGAGAGGTGTTATCAGGTAGACTAGAAGGAGGAAGATGGAGTGAGAGAGCCACAGGGTTTGTAGCTACTAACAATAGAGAAAATACAGACGGTGCATTAAACACAACTGTCTGCTGTGTGGAAGAGAACGGCTTCAAGGCAAAAGTCTCTGCTCAGTGTTCAAGCAAAACGGGATAATTAGGTTTATGATCATTGAATTGGCTTTTTTCTAATTCCATCCCTCTGAAAAAGTCCATTAACCTCCATAGTAATGCAAAGTTTATCCATCAATATCTTTCTGCTGAAAAGGCACAGTACCATTTTGTTGAAGATAGGGCTGCATGATTATGCAAAGAAATCACATCAATTATTTTGGTCTATATTGATATCAGGATTATTTAGCACGATTACTCATTGACTTTTTGAAAGGTGTTGCCGTTATTGAACTTAAAAAGTAAAATCACCTTGCACCATGAAATTTCCCTTAAAGTTCCCCCAGCCTGCCCACGGCCCCCCCAGTGGGTAGAAATGGTGATAGGTGTAAACCGAGCCCTGAGTATCCCGCTCTGCCATTGAGAAAATGAAAGATCAGATGGGCCGAGGTTACCTCCCCTTTCTCTGCTCTGCCCGCCCAGAGAATTTGGCCCCCC
>NC_048411.1:996081-1006983 GCF_013103735.1 Etheostoma cragini | reverse complement strand
GGTCTGTATAAAAGAGACTTCAGATACAGTATTAGGGACCACTAAGGTCTGTATAAAAGAGACTTCAGATACAGTATTTATGAGAAGTTACTCATCTCTCAGCTCACTTTTCTTGTCTCTTTCAGTGGGTGTCTTGACATGGGTTTGAGGCCTCATTGCAACCATACATAGATTGCATTGAGATCCGGGGATGTCTCGTCCTGCTCCGTCCCCCATCTACACCCTAAGGGGGGCTGGCGGGCCCCTCAACACTCTCCACTTCAGCTGCCATGGAAGGGACACTCCCCTCCTATTTTCTGGGTGAGTCATTTATGTCAACATTCATATTTTGGCTCTTCATCTTCCTCAAACCATGAGGATTGCTTTGTTTATCTAAAGTAAATGCAAGTCCTTCATTTAAGTCCAGCACAAGTAGGGCTGGGCATCATTTTGAGTTTAACAAATTTAACAAGTCAACCCTACAATATGGTCGCAATATTATATATTTATATTTATTGATGTAACGTCTATCAAGCTGCTGAACTCCAATAGTAAACAGAGCAAAAGAACCACCAGCCAAAATAAAACCACCAGCACTTTTTGCACTTTTCACTTCTAAGTCCTTTTTTAAGGTTGTGTTGTCTGTACAGTGATATGTGTCCCTCCTGGATGTCCTAAGATGCGTAGTTGATCTTAGGATCTTGAGTTTATGTTTTTATGTTGATTTTATGTCAATTTTAGAACCTTTTTTTCTGTTACATGTTTGTGTTACTTATTGCAGCTAGTCTGGCCTTCAGCTGAACTCAAGCTGGGGAGGGGTTACCCAGTCTAGATTGTAGCACTATGCCCAAGACAAGTTTCCCCCCAGGGCCGGTAAAAGTGGATCGTTTTCCAATTCCAATTCTTCCTTTTGATGAATGTTCTGATCGATTCTGATTTTATGAGGGGTGGAGTTGAAACGGGTCACATGCTTCTTTCACAGACACACTATAATCAAACCACACTTAAGAGCGCTGCTTACTCTGCTCGACGGCTGCAACTGAACAAGTGCCTGGAAGTACGGTGGCTGCTATGGAAACCAGAACTTGCACGTGTTAAATTTGGAACTTATGGTCGCATTCAAAACCAAATTTGTCAAACGGTTCCAATAAAAAAACGATTCCATTAGAAATGTACATTTTGAAACATTTCTAAGTTGGAACTGGTTCTCAGTGCCCAATCGTTATCACAAGAGACACATAAACAGATTAGTTTTAATGCATGTGCTAAGTACATAACAAGCCAGCCAATCAGGATTCACTTCAGTTTTAAAGAGCTTGGATGTGTAAGAGCAGCTATCAAAGCACCACACACACTAACTGTTTCAATGTTTTTGGGATATTTGTTAAGGTGTGGGTGAGAGCAGAGCAATGCTGATATGTTGTGTGTACTGTACCATAAAATACAGTACACACAGTATACACTGTTCATAAAGAATCTTGTTGTGTTTTGCAGGTCAGGGAAGGGTGCCATCCATATGTGGAACCTGAACAGCAGGCGGGCTCAGAAGATTGTAGAAGGTCATTCCGGTAGCTCAGTCATCTGGGTCAGCACACTGCAGGCAACTGACACCCTCATCAGGTGAGGAGGGTTCTCCTGGTCCTATCACTTTTACTCATCCTTCTCTCGCTGGTTCCGTCGGAGCATTTGGGAATGTAAATATATTTTGGACTTTAGATGTTCACTTCACAATGTATGGTTTTCTTTTTAGCAAAGCCCAGAACCTGTTGGGATGAGATAATTACGTAGGAAGCATTCAGTGTCACGCATATTTTGAGATGATGGTCAGTAGGCAATATGGATAAAATCAAATATCACAATATTTGATCAAATACATCTATGTTGATATCATGGCGATTATTGTTGGGTTGACTATTAGTGTTTTCACAAAATATTTACACAATAAGATTTTGGATAAATAATTATCAATAATGTGGATATAATGACTGAGTGGGTAAAGGCAGCTAAAGAGCTGAAACAGTCTGGTAAATTTAGAAAATAGCATCCCTTTACTGTAATGCAGCCTTTAAAACCAGGATAAGAGACATCTCTTTCATCATACAGCAACATTAAGAAAGCCAAAATTGAAGACGATATCTAGAATCATATATTGATATAATGTTGATATATTGCCCAGCCCTAATGTCAGTAATCTGTGTTTTGAAAATATACGAATTAAATTAAATTTTCTTCCCATTGGCGGAGCAGTCAGGGACGGGACATGCAAGTCTGCCTGTGGGATCTGAGTGAGGGGCGGAGTGCACTGATGGACTCTGTGTGGACCGGCAGCGTTGGATTCTGCCAGCCCTCCATGCTGGAGACGAGCCCTGGGACGCGTCTGCTGGCCTTTGCTGGACAGCAGACAGAAGAGGTTAGACTTCAAGAACGGGAACTCTAAATTATCTGTGTGCATGTGTCCGGGTTGTCTGCGTGCTTTGGCCCATTTATAAATTAGCGAGCAATCCATTTTGAACCCTGCTTCTCACCCAGTGCATGCTGGGATGTGCTCTAGCCTCATGCAACCTTAAAAAGGATAAGTGCATGTAAAGAAACATATGCAAGGAATGCCACGTTTCATGCTAAACGTTTGCCAAAGCTGCAAGATTACAGGGTTTCTTGCAGAAGGTTACTCTTGCCTAGTGGCTTGTGATAATATATACAGTGGCTTGCATAAGTTTACACACCCTAGGTAAAGTTGAATAAAAAGAGGATGATCGGCATGTACGTCCAGCAGGAAAAACCATCCTTGAAAGTATTGGAAGGTGGTAGGTGGTAGGTGGGATGGTTAATTGGTTAAACAGTCTGACTATAGTATAAAAATGGAATGCCAACCTGTATGAACCGGACCAGACTTGCTGTTTCGAGTTCTGCTGGATTGACTTCAACCGCTGACACACATCTGTGGCTTTTAATACCGTTTAGTATGTGAAGTGACAAATTGAAATACCCGCAGCAAATGTTCTCTTACATCGAACCCCTGTCACACTACTATACTGATTGTCTGCAAGTGTTCTGAATTCTGATTCACAATTTGAAATGGCTTGATTTAAATCAGGTGGCGGATGTAGATCTTTTTTTTTAAGCCCATCATTAACCAATGCATCGAGAGACAACACGACACATGAGCATGCAGTTTGCTGCCAGCACCTGTCAAACAGCAAAGGGCATCACTAACGAACCAGACTTTATGTCTCGAATCAGTGTGCACATTGCAAGGTTAGGAGTTAATTTCAGCGACCAGCTAAATGTCTTTCAGGAGGTAAATTCTACTTAGGTTGATGAAATAGTTAAACTGGCTGTTTTTTTATATTTGACTGGTGAATTAGGAAGAGAACTCCCAGTGGAATTAAATCACCGTTCTGTCTGCACAGTATGTCTCCTAGTTAATGCTCAACACCCACACGCCTGAAGGGGGTTTTGTGTGGAGCAAGGCAGGATGGGGAAAGGGCAGACAGCGATTCAGCCATCTTTTATTGCCTCCAGATTCATGTTACTTGCTCCGCTGTGGAGGAGCCACACTTGAAAGGAACAGAGCAGTCACCTGATCCAGCCAAACGTGCCTCTGCTAACCCCAGTCCAGCAGGCCAGGCATCAGGGCGCCTGTGACTCCCAGCACCTCAATAATGCCATTGTCCCAACAGACACAGACAGACAGAAACACACACACACCCATACAAGTGAGACCATAACAGGCCACAGCCGATTTTGTCATTCAGTCTCCCGCCCCATTCCACAGACATAACTGACCACGACAGATGCTTATCATGTAATTCGCAAATAAAACGCCCACATAAATGAATTCCCTCAAAGAAACAGTACATAGGCACTTGCCCCAAAAAATACACAATGGTGTGATTTACTGCAGTAGGCAGGTAGGTTAATATTTAGGTTTGTAACAAAGAAACCGCATAAGAGCTTCCTATTTCAGGTGGTTTTACTGTTTACTGCTCACAACGAGATTCCTGCCAGCAGATTGCTGCCATGGCAGAAACATTAATTAATAGTGTGGGTGTTTTATTTATGGGCTGGGTGATGCCACACAAGAACAGTGATCACCTGAGGCAAAGAGAAGTCCTTGAAGGCCCTCTTTGTCAGGCACGCAGAGGTAAACATGCAGGACAGATGTGGCCTAGTGCTAAAATACACATCGCTCCCTTAAAGGGTTGTTTAATTTGAGCCTAATGAGGATATATATGCGGATCATCAGCACGGAGGGAGTTCGAAAGAATGAGTGCTGGTTGTGATGGGGTACACACACACACACATACAAATGCACCCACTTTATTATTGGCTTCATTAGGCGGTGTATTTGATCAGAATCAGTGCCAATGTGTGCAGGAAAACACCATTCAGGTCACAGGGTCGGGCTTTAACAGGATTTATTATAGACAGCGGGGCAGCTGCTCTGCACTGATGGATGGTACAGTACCGCTGGGTAGAGGCACTCTGATCTGCGGAAGTCCTGAACCACAATGAATCTGTGGCTTTATTTAGTTTCAGAAGACAAACAAATCATGACTTGGCAGTTAGCTTGTGTGTAACTTTAACTAGCTTTCAAGAATGAAAACATTAGAACAAATGAAAATACAAACATAATGAAAGTGCTTACTAAAGCAAAAATGCATCAGGATGTATTGGATAGATTTCTAAAGGTCGGATCACAGACTGCTTTAGACAAAACTAAACGAAACCACCAGAGAGCATGAGCACTATATAAATTACCTGAAACTAAACTAAACCAGTTTAGCATACTGATGGGCTACAGAGGTCTGGTAGGCTTACTTTTCTCTAACTGCAAACAGCCAGAATGTTTTTTTTCAAACTTGTAGTCTTTAGCCCTAACCGCCGCTCACTTAAGGGATGGCACAAAAAGTCTTAAAGGGCCCATGACATAGTGCTCTGTATGCTCTTAGATAGACCTTAGCGATCACCTAATACTGTATCTGAAGTCTCTTTATATAGACCTTAGTGGTCCCCTAATACTGTATCTGAAGTCTCTTTTACATAGACCCTAGTGGTCCCCTAATACTGTATCTGAAGTCTCTTTTACATAGACCCTAGTGGTCCCCTAATACTGTATCTGAAGTCTCTTTTTTATAGACCTTATATAGAAAAATTGGTGGAGTTCATGTTACCCTGCTAACACGCTATTCTAAGATACGTTTTATTCATGTGTTCTTTGCAGATCAAGATTATTGAGCTACCCAGTAAGAACCCAGTCTGCACCCTGGCACCAGACGCTAAGCTGGGGATGGTCATGTGTATTAAACTGTGGCAGGTAAGCACCAAGCAGCCATCTCCAGTGTCATTTGAACAGAAATTGTTACAGTTTTTAACTAACCCCCAAAGAAAGTAGCAATTTGTCCTTCTATAACTACATCTGAAGTCCAACGAGCTTTATTGAAAGCAGGAGATTCTCTTCTGTTTAAAACAAAGGGGAAATAAAAGGTACTTTTTCCTAAACTTACCTGCTTTATCCTGATTGGCCAGCAGCCTATAACGATGCTCAATAATAGAAAAGTCAACAAATATGCACAAGAGAGACGTGGCACATGATTTACAGCCCAACAACTCGTCCTGGGCCATTTTTCCAAGCGTTTCTTCTCAGCTGGCAGTGAGTCCCAACACTGTAATTAGAGCGTTTGGAAGGGCCGTGGGTTCACAGCCATATATCAGCCTGCAGCTGTACATCCAATCTGAACCCAGCAGAAACGTTGCTTTCTGTTTTGTAAATGCTGTCGACATTTTTTTTTTTTCAGCCATTAAGGAGACCCTGTAATTATTTTCCTGGTTAATTATTAACTCTTTGGATTTGGGGCTTTGGGCGACAGAGTGGGGTTTTAGACTTATGCAAGACTGTGAATGATTTGAATACATTGTACAGTTTACAGGCAGCAGAAATCAAAGCTTATCAACCTGAAGCCAGACTGGGGCAAGTTGCTGCCCCGTGCACATTCAGTCCTGTGTGCCTGTAATACAAATTAGACAGTCCCTCCAGCATTTTGCTGCCTTTTTTTTAGATTGTTGCGGCCCAAAATGCCTGATTATTGGGGTTTTGTAAAAAATGACAATAAAAGTTGTATGATTGTTGCAATGAAGTTGCGGGAGACAGAAAAAGTTGTGATAAAAAGGAAACTTGTTTTGAGGAGAATAAAATTACTCTATGCTGAGTTTGCCTAGTAACCTAGAAGGCTCAGGTCGCTGCAAATGTTGGTATAATCTAAAAATGTCTAAAAAAAATAGTAATTTGTTGAATGAATCGAATGTGAACGTTCGGTCAGTGGCTTGTTGATCTTTACAATGTTAGCAAAGAGTATAGAAGTAACAAGACGTAAACTCAATAGAACGTTCAGTTCAAGATGGCAGAGCTGCACCTCGGTCATAGGGTGCGTTTGTTGCAATGGAACGTTCTATTGAGTGCAGCTCCGCCATCTTGGACTGAACGCAACACAATATTCTATTGAGTTTCGCCTCTTGTTACTTCTATACTCTTTGTTGTTAGTTCATTTCCTGTACTGGCCTGGAACACATTCACACGTTTGATAAAGCACTTATTGGACTTTAACTTATCATTGCACTTACAATAATGAGCGTAGCTGTCCTCAATTTAGGTCATTGCGTGCGTGCGTGCGTGCGTGCGTGCGTGCGTGCGTGCGTGCGTGCATGTGTCAGTCCGTCACTGGGGAATGTAAACCGTTAAAATCTGAGCATTAACAACTGCACTCAACTTACATTGGGGAGTGACAGAGTCACACACGTCTCGTCTTCATAGCACTTCATTGTGACGTCAACCCCGCCTGGTCATTGGCTCTCAGAGTCACATGCTGATACAGAGTGGGGCACCTGGGACTGCTGGGATTGGTTGAAGTCATGGAGTACTCCGGTTATTGTTCACGTTGATTGGTTGAATTTGCGTAAATTTGCGTGAATTGGTGCTATTGTGAAATCCTGAAGGGACTGATTATTTTAATGACCACAAAAGCCATAAAGGTGGTATTGTGTTTGTGACATTATCTTGGAGACTTGTAGCCACTTGAGTCTCACAGTGCATGCTGACATTGTGTTTTTCTTTTCACCGTTACACCCACCTTTCATCATCTGATTTATGAAGTAAAGCTGGTTTGGCATTGAGTGCCAGAAAACATAATGATCAATTATATCATTATAAATTATATAATATCATTGTAATACGGAACAGGCAGCTGTCTGACTTCAAAGCTGAAGGGTGATTTTAAATGATTTCAGGCCGATTCCTTTCAAGGCCAAGGCAAGTTCATCTGTTACCCTGACTGAGTGACTCGAGAGGGTCCAAGCAGTGGGAAGAGGTGTGTGTGTGTGTGTGTTGGTGTGTGTGTGTGTGTGTGTGTGTGTGTGTCAGTCAGTCAGTCAGTCAGTCAGTCAGTCAGTCAGTCAGTCAGTCATAAGAAAATATGCGTATCTTGTCTTTCACATCAAATGCTCAAATGCTACCCACTGTTTCCTTAACCTCACACAACATGAGGCAACAGCCGCCACCGCCATCCTCTCTCCACCCTGTCTTTCTCCATCACCCACACACTGGGAAGAAGCCACTAACAATCATCTCCTCTCTCTGTCTTCCCTCTCACCGTCCCTCCCCTCTTCTCTACCCACCGCCGAGAAGCGATTAGCCTCCATTATTTCCAGGACAGACTCACCAACAGATTTATTGTCAACCTTTAAGCCCTCTCTACTGGAATTTCTGGAAAAAGATTAAATGCAGTGTTAAACGGCACTTTCTCCCTTCAGCAAAATCCCACCCAGCCCTTAGTTTCCATTCTGGGCTCTGTGTACACAATGTGACAGAGCTTTACTATCTGATCTCTCTGAATCTGACTCGCTGTGAACAATACGGTAAACGTGGAGGAAGAAAGCCCCTCCACATGTGGGTCTGGAGTGTGCAGGGCTTGGCCAGGGGGACAGTAGTGATGTATGGTGTGCAAGGCTTGTAATGTGAACAGAGGCTGGCGGGGAAAAGGAAATGTTCCTATACAGATATCCATCACTCTCAGCTCATCACCTCGCTGCCTCGTGGCCATGACATCATGGTGGACCGGGACAAAAACCGGAGGAAACGATTGGTTCCTTATGTTGAAGCGGTGCCTGCCTGAGGCCTGTGGTGGCCACAGCAGCAAACAAGCTGTTGGTCTCTGGGTTGTTCAGGACTTACACAAAAGGAAATTGTATAAAAGTGTTTGTGGAATATACAATAAATTCAGGATATATCAGCTACATATTTCTCTCTAATTACATTTACATTTTATGTATTCATGTTTTTGTTGTATTTGTTTATTTGGCAGGCAACATTGAGAAACAATCTGCAAATTAAACGATAATGAAAATAATCCTTAGTTAAGTAATTAAGTAATTAAGTAATTAAGTAATCCTTAATGTTGTCCCTATTTGTTAGAACTTGTTTTTTTGCCTCCATAGGTTACATCTTTGTGTTTTTTGTTGCCTCAGCAGCAGGGGATTTTATGGTAAACCTCTACACTAACTGTGATTGCTTTAGAAGAAGAAGAAGAGAGAAGGAAGGAAATGGACAAAACCTTAATTGGAAAAAGCCCCTGGATCTTGAGAACCTAAGTGGACCATGGTGGTCTGAACTAACAGACCAGAAATCTGGCTTTCAGACTACAGGCTTAAAATGGTTGCATTGTTAACTAGAAAGAACAAGAGCTGTAGTTGGGCAGGGATTATATTAGGGGTTACCAGTTTGCCAACAAACTGCACAGGATACATAACAATCTTGGCAATGTCACCAACAGTGACATTGCATGTAATTGTTTATAATCCAGTTTAACCCATTATGTACACACATAGTTAATGCTCCATAAACAGAGTTGTGAAAAAATGGCATAGGATTAACAAGTCGAGGCCCAACTAGTCGCCATTCTAGAGACGCCCCGGCTTCATGGCTCTCCTGCCTCTTCAATCGGCTTCCATCCATCTGTCTTTCCAGCTGTTCTGTGGTGATGAATCTCCTCCCAGAGCCCCTGCCCCACTCCAGCAGAGAGCCCTCTTGTAGAAAGGCCTGTGGAGGATATAATGAATTAGGTGTCCACCCAGGGTTTCCCGACCTCCGACCCATGACATCATCAATCAAGGAGGTCCTACACTTAAGTGAAACGGTGGGCCCCAAGCCTGGAACGCTTAGCCCGGGCCCTGTCGGCAAGCAGGGGCCACTGATTTTCACTTGTTTTTATTTGTTTTCATAATCCCTTAGTGTTCGTCCTCGCTGATGTGTTTGGAAGGAATACACGACTCTGTCTATAATTTGTTTAAAGCTGGAAGAAGAGAAATATAGACCGTTAAGTGAGAAGAGGACTTGAAGATGGATTAAAAAAATCGCAGACCTGGCCCCCTCACACATATGGAAAACATTTCTTTCCCTCCTGGCTTCTGCAGGGCACTGTGCTTTTGGTGGGGGCCTGGTGGTATTCTAAAGCAAGGGCCCGAGTCAGGACAAAGTGGGTATCTGTGCTATGTGTTTATAGGTCTTTTGTTTTGTGGGGTTCGACAGGCCAGTGTGAAGTTATTTAAGCTTGGACAATTTTAAATCATTGTTTGGATATGTGGAAGTGAAAGGATGCGTTCTTCTAGGTAGCAAGCTATGGTACTTTCACTACTGTCTACATATAAGTACACAGAAGAATTGTGGGATTTCGGGAAAGCTGGATGGTGTTTAGATCTCATCAGTTGTTCCTTTCTCCCCCTCTTTATCCATTCCTCCTCCCCTTCTCCTTCTCCTTCAGTCCTTCCTTTCTTCCCTTTGCCATGCAAAGATATGAAGCCCCAAGTTTTTAATCAGTTCACCTCTATGTTCTCGTTAACAGAAGTGATTTACAATCTGCGACTCCCAACCGTGGGCTGGCACTGTCATTTTATATACATAGAACTACACTTTGTGCTTAGTACAAGATGACCTGTCTTTATTTAAGTTGTCATGTGTTTGGGATTTTGCGTCTGATTGGGTCGGATTTGTGCACCCGGTGTAATTTCTTTTCATTTCTTGTGATTTAAAAGATTTTCTCTGATGGTTTCACCAGTTGTAAACATGGCGGCTCGACCTGTAATGTCCTGAGCTGGGACGGGGATGAAGAGAAGACTATAGTGGGTTTTTGTACATGACGGCATGCAAAAGGTGTGTATACCTGAAACAGGACAGATAGGCGATCAACAGACAACGAATGCATTTTAATTCCTCTTCTCAAGTAATTTATCAAGCTAAAATGCCAAACATTCTCTGCTTCCAGCTTCCTCCAATGCTTTTCTGTTTTATATGATTGTAAATTAAGAAGCAATTTTGGGAATTACAGTAATTAAAAGAAAATTATTTCTACATTAATTGATAATTAAAACAATTGTTAGATGTAGCCCTAATGCTGTTCCTCATTAACAAGTATTTTAATTAGGTAGTTTTTAAGCATTATAATATTAAAAAAGTACTATATCAATATGAGATGCATGTCATATACACACACACACACACACACACACACACATACAGTGGCTTGAGAAGGTTTACACACCCATGCTAAAGTTGATTAAAATCTTTTGAAAATTGATCTTAATACCTTAATTCAAACAATTTAGGAATTTTCTTTGTGAAATAAAAATGTATTGTAAATAAATACATGTTCTTCCTTAAAGTACATGGAACATAAGTATACACCCCCGTATGTTAAATTCCCATTTATTTTATCCAGTTACAGTTTCCCTTTGCTTTTGGAATTAAAGTATTAAGATCAATTTCTAAAAGATTTTTATTTTTATTCCTCTTTTTAATCAACTTTAGCCTGGGTGTGTAAACTTTCACAAGCCACTGTGTGTGTGTGTGTGTGTGTGTGTGTGTGTGTGTGTGTG
>NC_048411.1:979226-995981 GCF_013103735.1 Etheostoma cragini | reverse complement strand
ATCTATCTATCTATCTATCTATCTATCTATCTCGTGGTAGCAGCGAGGCCTGTGGCTCAGTAATATAGATGAGGAGCAAAGTGAGGAGTGGAGTAATGGAATGCTGTAAAGAGAGAGCAGCCGGCTGACGAATGGAGCGCGCTGCTTCATCCGAGTGTCAGCGGGAGCTTCCAGAGAGATAACCTCTGCTCCGCTCAGCTTCCAGCACCACGCAGCGGTTTCTGTGGTTTTTAACTACACTGCTCTCATCTCACATCTCACATCACACTACAGCTGGCCCATATGGAAAGAATCAAATATCACAATATTTTTTTACCAAATACATCAATATCGATAATTTATGACTGACTATTGGTGCTTTCACAAAATATTTACACAATGAGAGTTTTGATAAAAAATCCTCCGTAATGTGGATATGATGACAAAATGAATAAAGGCAAATAATTGAAGTGCTAGATGAGTTACTTTACTGTAATGCAGCCTATGAAATCAGGAAAAGACAACTGTCGTTGCGATATTGCGATATCCAAAATGTAAGACATCTAGCCCCATATATTGATATTGATTTTATATTGATATTTTGCCCAGCCCTACCTCACATTACTTTCTGTGTCCTCTCTTCTCGCTGTCCCTTCTCCTTTCTCTTATCATCCTCCTTCACTTGCAGCCAGACTCGGGTCCCGGACCTCTCCTGCTGGCTGGATACGAGGACGGTTCCCTGTTACTGTGGGACGTAACCCAGAGGTCCAAGCTGAGCCAAGCCAAAGCCCACCCTGAGCCCGTCATGTGTCTGACCTTTGACACCAACTGTTTGAGGGGCATATCTGGCTCTTCTGAGAAGAAACTCTCCCCCTGGATGCTGGACAGACAAAACAACCTGCAGGTCAGCAGAAGACAGGCTCAGAGATGATAATACTGTTGTCTAGTCCAGTGGTGCCCAAACCGTTGTCTGATGAACCCCCACAGCCCTTTCAGACTGACCAGCTGTTGTGATTGGTCTGATTTCTCCTCTTATTTCTTGTCAGTGGCTAGAACTGACAAATAAGGGAGGAGTTCATCTTCACATTCACCACATAACACAAACACATATGGACCTGACATATTTAAAAGAATGCACGTAAAAACAATTTTGTGTGTTAGGCCACTTTCAAACTCTCTCTGCACGCTTCCTAGCTACTTTTCTTGCATTGTCCCTTGCATCATACTGTGATCAGGTGTTACTGTTGACAAAACAGTCATATATACGGTAGTTGTAGTCATTATGATTATTCTACAATCTTTCTAGGTAGCCTAGTCAACTGCGGAAGTACCTTCTGGGGTACAAATGCCCCTGGATAATAATCAGCCTACTGAAGTGTCCCTGGCTAAGCTCCTGAACTTCCTACCTGTGGACTCATTGTTGCACATGAGAGTCAGCTTAATGCCATGAGATATTATAAAATGTTAATGGGTGGATGGGCAGAGAGGAGAGTTGCCTTTCTCTAGGCTCTCTTGGAAAACATCAGGGGCCAAAGAGGCTCAGTAGGGCTCCGGAGGGCCATAAATCAGCTGCTGGTTACACAGCATTGGCAGGGCCAGGGGCCGAGGGCCGAGGGCCGGGCTGGGGCTGTCACTCCAGACTCTAACCACCCACACGCAAACACACGGACACATAGGCACATATTAGGCCTGGATAATATTAATCGTTTTGGATTTTAAGAAGACTCATCACTAAAATAGGAACATTTAGGTATACTTTTATTTAGCAAGTTAAAAAACATTTAGTACAACATTTCTCTTGACTGGGATATTTTTTTGATGCATACTTGCTTTTAAAGACACACACACACACACACACACACACACACACACGCATGCGCAAAAATAAAAACTATGCACTACACCCCCTGCCAGAGCATCTTCTGCCACACCAAAAGAGACACATCACATTTGTATCATAATTCATTTTACAGAACAGCCAATGCTTCAGACACTTAACGCCTCATTTGAAACTATATTTTCTCTTGATTTCGCGAGTAAAAGGGAATGCTCCCAGTCTGCTGCCAACCCCAATGAATCTGAACAGAAAGGAACCTGAGGCTGACATAGTACACTCCTGCACAGTAAAGGAGTATTATTCTTTCCTAGGCGCTTTACAAATGAATGCTTGAATTAGAAATATTTGCAAAGCCCCATTTTTTTTCACCCCGAAAATGTGTCTAGAAAAACACTACGAAGGATTTGATTCAATATACCAAAAACAGGAGGAGAGTGGTTATTTGGTTTATTTTTCTCAAGCAACAAAATATTGATTCAGCATGGAATCCAGGATGAGGATGACAGGAAAAAAGCACAAGTAGAGGGAAAGGATCCAACAGGGGCTTTTAAATTATCCCGAAGTGCAGCTCAGTGTGACGTCCAGACAGCTATCCTCAGTTCTTCCCACAAAAGTATTTTTGTGTGGCAGCAGTAAGGGGGCGGGGGGACCTGCCGGGTGGTGGACCCAGGCCCTGGGTCCTGACGGACGACCCGTGAGAGGCAATAAAAATATCAAAACCTCGGAGGCCCCTTAGCCAAACAAAAAACACATCTGCAGTAAAGGGAACAGTAGTTCACAGTGGGAGGCTGCAATAAAGGCTGAGGAGGCTATAAGTGCCACAGCATCCCACTTCCCACAAATTACCCCTGCAATACCTTTGAGTGTAGTGGAACTGGCTGGCAAAGAAGATAGATGCTTTTTGTAAAATGTCGGGGGAAACTGAATGTGACACAACACAGTGCAGTTATGATTTAGTGCAGCCAAAGGGCTGTGAAGTGAGCTTATCAAGCCCAGACAGACAGCCTCAGGAATGGAGGTGAATGTATTCCACATGGCTCCCAGAGGCCTTTCTCTGCCATTTGAACTGGCTGGGCTGATATCCTTTCATAGAAATGTGGCATCATCATCACACTTTTCCCCCTTTCTTTTCCTACTAGCTTACATTTTTGGTGAATGTGTTGGGGTGCGACTATCTGGGCGTGGGTGTTAGGGTTTACAAGCTGTTAAGCCACATGGACATATATTTAGGCTTCCACTCATATGTATTGACAAGTGTAGTGACATGTTCCTCCAGGAGAAAGAAAAAGGCAGAGGCTGCGGACTGGAGAAAGAGAAAACAGGTATAGACAGGAAGATTAGCAGTGTAAATCAAGCGTGGCTGACAGCAAGCGCTTTCTGAGACTGATGACAGTCCTCTACAGGTGGATCTCCTGACCCTCATCTTCACTACAATGTCTCACATCCCCTCAGTAGTCTCGGCCTTCTGTGACTTCTTGCATCCATCAGCCAATCCTAAAATGATTTGACATATGATTCAGGTCACACTAGGCCCAACCTCAGTCTGCTTTTGGACTGATGTACAGTATGTATGAGTAGCTGTCATAAAAAATGAAAGCAACCACCCACACCACCAGCCACCTCCCCCTTGTCTCTTTTCTGAATGGGACTGCTCGCCTGTTTGACGCGTCCATCTCCTGTCAGCCAGAGCCAAGCTCTGACAGGCAAGGTGACAAAAGGCTGTAATCTCCCCGCTGCCGAGTGTGATTCAGGGACAGGGTGTGTCAGAAATACCTGTGAAAAAGCCTCCCAGCTGCTGGGCTCGAGTGAGCGAGCGATGATGGGACGTTTCAGTAGACGAGCGTGAACTCCGAGATCCGTGCCAAGACTGAGGGGGAACTGACGGGAGAAAAGTGGAGCGGGGCTTGAGTGAGACCTGCCAAGTGGACGCTTCTTTTGAACGTCTCCTCTGTCGTTGAGATGCTACAAAAGTGGATCCCGAAGTGTGAGTTTGTGTTGGATCAGTTGTAGGCAACACAAAGTGTAGTGGGTCCAGCTGCTGAGCAGAGCTGGGAGCCTCCTGACAGCTGAGAAAACTAGTGTTTAGACAGTGTGTGTGTGTGTGCGTGCATGCGTTTGTGCGTGCGTGGGTGCGTGCGTGCGTTCGTGCGTGCGTGCGTGCGTGCGTGCGTGCGTGTGTGTGTGTGTGTGTGTGTGGTAACACAGGCCAGAAAGGAGTGTTCAAACAAAAAACATGATGAAGCCCATAGACAGATTCTGTCTATGATGAGATAGTAAGGAAGCAAGGGGAAGACAAATGGGGTGTCAAATAAAACGAGCCAAGACTCCCCGGTTGGAGCCAATGGATTTCATTACAGATGTAGGCCTGGTTAATGGCAGCGCTTAAGTCAGCAATGCTTTTCTTGGTATTGGTTCAGCAGTGGTGTGGCCCGACGGCAAGAACAACAATAGTGCTGCTGGAGAACATGGAATTAAAGTGACAGTGCAACTTAGACTATTTCCTTTTTTAAGAACAAAGAAAAGTTATCCTAACATTGAGGAGTAATGTATTCATGGACTGCAACTCATTTTAAATCCATTAGTCTGCTTTAGTCTGTAAAATCTGTGTGCGTGTGTGTGTGTCCGTCCGTCCGTCCGTCCGTCCGTCCGTCCCCAGAGCCAAAGGTGACAACTTCAGATTGCTTGTTTCGTCTCATCAACAGTCTTAAATATGAAAAACGCCTATTTGCTTTCATACAGAGTTTATTGTAGTTCTGATGTCTAAATGGTAACTATAAAGCAGCCAGTTAGCTTAGCACGACTGGGAACAGGGAAACGGGTAGCCTGGCTGTGTCCAAAACGTTATTTTAAGATGTATTTTTGGGCATTTTCGGCTTTTATTTTTTAAAGGACAGAGGAAGACTTGAAAAGGGGGGGATCCGTTGATCAACAAATTGATTGTCTCATCGTTCCAACTTAAATGCCGTTATACTAAACCGTAAACAAACTATACTTCTGCTGCATATAACCAGAACTAATTAAACACCGACAGAAACTAAAATGTATTTTTTTGATTGATTTAATCAGTTGATTTATGATTTGTGATTCATTCATGAATTAGTCTATAAAATATCAGAAATGATAAAAAACAATTGCAGATTCCAGTTTTCAAGGTGATCCAAAAGTTATTCCATTTATTGTGAAAGATATAAAGCAGCAGAACCGTTAAATAAATGACTTGAAACAATGAATTCAATTTACTAAATTGCTGGCGAGTCCCTTCCTGTTGATCCACTTAATCAATGAATCAACTGATCGTTTCAGCACACTATTACTATTCCTGTCAACGACCTCTGCCACATGAAGTCCCAGAGTAAACACGTCTCGCTGGCAGCCCAGGAACCAGCATAGCTGCTCAGGAGCACCATTCACCATCTTTTCTTTTTTCTCACCACTTTCTCAGACTGTAGAAAGTCCAAACAATTTGGCAGCCTGCCCTGCTGAATGACCATTGCTACATCATTAGCCACTTGCTGCTTACATTTGACCCTTTAATGAAACAAATGCCTTTTCCTGACACAAACTATGGGAAGCAAAACAAACAAAAACAGACACTTAAACCCATCATTATCAGGCCTCTAATGCAAACCAGATGGAGAGAGGTAGGGGCATACCAACTTCTTGAGGTAATAACAAAGCCCCAAACAATCTTTCAACCCCCAGGGTTTCTTTGTATCAGCGTATCTGGCTTGTTTGGTCTCCTCCAAACTCAGTATTTTATGCACTAGTGGTACCAGTGATGATGGTTTGCCCCTAAAATAAAAATAAATCCCACATCTGCCTCAGCAGATATGTGAGAACTTAGCGTTTTGATCAATGACATTCCTCCCTGCTCTCTCTTTCTCCCTTGCATTGCACTTTATCCACTTGGGCTGTGAGTACCTGGCTTATATCTTCCACATGCAGCTCGTGGATGGTTCCCGCCCGGAACAGGAGCATGCAGATAAATTCTCCACCGTCTCCTCCCATCCAAGGCCATTAGTCTCCCTAGACACAGCTTATGAAGTCAATTATACGCTGTCCAGTTTGATTTTTAGCTCCCATATCCAGATGTTTGTGTCCTATCTAAGGTCCAGCAGAGATTCCATAGCCCGCAGGAAGAGCACGTTCGTTCCTCAGGAATGCCCACCACAGCAGGCCCTTTAGATAGTGATCCTAGCTGCCATTCGTTATAATATGTCAGAATGTTGCCCCTTTTAGAGCAATTGATACAGTCCTTGGACACTGTAGATCACAGGGGGAGGGGAGCTGTGGCTAATCTTTAGCAGGCAGACGTTACAACAGTGTATTTATCGGGTCTCTTCTCCCGCTGACCAGACCTTTCAGTGTGACTGTAATTTATCATAGGCGCTTGTAGCAACAAGGCCTCAGCAAACAAGCATTTCAGCGCAAGATGGTCTCTCTCGCTTTCTCTTTCTTGCAAACTGTGACAAAGGTACCTCAAGCCCTGCTTCCAGAACAGACTTCCCCAACTCCAAACCAAATAGTGGGACACAGAGAGATCTGCTCGTGGCACTCGTGCCGTAATGTTTTATGGCCGATGACTGAGTCCCAGGAGTCTCCAGCCACATTCAACAGACATCCAGCCTCACACTTAGACCTCAGTCATCAGATCAGCAGATAGTCTCTCCCTGTCGGTGTTTGGGTTGGCAACAGTTTCCTAGACGGCAGTGATAAATCGACGTACTGACCCAATTAGTTTGTCTGATTTATTTTTTGTGTCCTTATTTGCTTGAACAATTGGCTGTTTTGGTTTTGTCTTTCTCTTACTATTACTATTACCACTATGCTGCTACTCTGTGTTTGTAATACGTGTAAAAGTGTCAGCCTGCTAATATCTTTTTTCCTCTTTGTGGTTTTTCAGCTCCAGGAGTGTGTGACGCTGGTCAACCCTGGAGTTTCCCAGCTGTGCATCAGGGGGGACGGCAAGCTTCTGGCATCAGCGGGCTGGGACCATCGAGTGCGGGTGTTCGGGTGGAAGAAGCTGCGCCCACTGGCAGTGCTTCAGTACCACACTGACATGGTGCTAAGTGTGGCCTTCTCTGACCACCAGGACCCCAGGCAAAGACTGCTGGCTGCTGGATCCAAGGACCAGCGGATCAGCCTTTGGTCAATATACAACGAGGGAGGGGACACGAGCTGAGCCTCTGAATCTGGGAGGATATTTGGACTTTGCATCAATATTTTCTATTGAAGTGACATTGACCAGCAGCCAATAAGTCAGCAATAGTCCAGTGTAAAGGTTTGATAATTGGATGACCAGACTACATATATTATTTTTAGCCATACTTGTCTCTTTAATTTTGAGCTCCTGCGTTGATGTCGTCCTCTAGCGCCAAGTGTTATTGGCGGGTGGAAGCAAAGTCCGTAAATAACAATGGCTAATTCGTTGTTTTGTCATGAATCGTGTCATTACATGCGGCTGGTTTCCGCCTTTTGACTAGAGGTGTTGAAATGAATCACTGCATCATCGATGCATCGTGATGTCGACCTGGACAGTTCTGCATCGATGCAGTCACAGAGAATAATCGATTACAGCCTGCTGATGTACTTGTTTTACGTTTGCTGCTTTTTTGTTTTTGTCTTTGTGCTGTGTTCGGACTGCGCTATGTACAGGAAGCGTTTTTTTTTAAGAGTCGATACAATAAAAAGCGGAGTTCATATATACATCTGATAGCTTGAATTGGTTGATCAAAACCATGTGTAGACAATAGTGCTGTCAAACAATTAAAATATTTAATCGCGATTAATTGCATTAATGTCGTAACTAGCAATTAATGGCCAATTTGTATCTATTCTAAATGTACCTTAATTTCTTTTTGCTCTATAGAGAAACCTGTAAGGGGGGGCTCTATAGAGAATCTTTTAGGGGGTTTTCTATAGAGAAACCTGTAGGGGGCTCTATATGGGGGGGGCTGCTATAGAGAACCCTGTGACTTAAAAGCAAGACAACAGCACAGAAATGGCCAAAACGGCATAGCGCCCCTTTAAGATTATCTTAAATTGTGAGGCCAGTTGAAATATCTGATATGTTTCTAATAGTTCACTAGCCACCTGCTGACTTATTCAGCCCACTGTTTGCCGAAGGCTTTTGCGATGCTTGGTGCAGCTCTGTGATTGTGTTGACTAATCTAACAGGAGATTTGCTCCAGTGGACCTCAATTTGAGGTTACGACGCACCTGAGCAGCTATGTAATCTGGTGGTGTTATTCTAGCAGGTCTTAGCTTAACACACAGGCTCCTCCAATCTGACCTGGGCTGTCTTTGCCAAACAAGGTTAATCACAGCACGGACATAAAGAACACAGGGCTGTTGGTTTAGTGGAGTAACCCCCCCCTTTGTTAATCAAAAAGAAAAGGAAAAAATAGAAATCTGCTTTTAACGTTACAATCAACCTGAAGAATTTCAAATAACTAAATAAAGGTGTTTTGATTCCTCTGTAGGAGCAGCATTTGCATTTTAAAATAAGACAACTGTTAACATCTACATTTATTCGTATGTATTTCAAAATACAGATGTCTTTTTTAGAAACAGACATTTGTCATGAACAAGGCCAAGGGTCTTGTGAAAGTCCCAAAGAAAATAGAGAGGTGTTGTTTTTCTGTTCACTGTCTCTAATAATATCTCTGAGTCAATGAGCATGGAGCTCATGTGTCGAGAGGCAGAGGGGCCGGGGGCTTCAAACGCTCAACGTTCTGCTTCATAAAGGCTTTGTCTCCTGGGATGGCTACAAGTTGAGAAGCTCATCATGCTGTACAGGAAAGGCCTGAGAAATCAGAGAGCCAGACGAGCATAATGACCGCGAATCATTAGTGAACAGAGGAAAGACAAGGTCATTTGCTAGACAGGCTGCCTTGCCGTGACGCTACTGTCATTGTTGGAAAAAAAGTGTATAACTGCAGCTTTGGTTTGCTTAATTGCTTTAAAAAATGGAATAAGAATGTTTTGTTCTGGTTCTAATGACATTGTACCATTTCCTTGTTCCCTGCAGCAGAGCTCCGTCCATACCTTTTGTGCCTGACCCCACTGGTGACATCTTGCATTCATAACCGCTTCCTAACTCTCCTGTTGGCTTTGAACAAACACTGGAGGTGGCGTGGGCCAGCTTCCGTCCATTCTCTGATAAATCAAATGCTGGGTCCATTGGTGCAGATGTCTGCTGAATGGAGTAGACAGCAACCCACCGGCCTTAGAAGTGCCTGTTGGGGTGGCGGTGGACCTCATAAATCACTTCATAATGGATCATTTAGGAAGTCAATAAATGGACAAGTAGAGCGCCTGGACAATAGGCCCTGAGCTTCACTTATCACCTAACGTGTGTCTTCCTCGGCCTTAGAGGTCAGAGGTCAGCCTGGCTTTGGGGATAGGACATAATCCTGTGTGTGTGTGTCTCTCTCTCTCTCTCTCTCTCTCTCTCTCTCTCTCTCTCTCTTTCTCTCTCTCTCTCTCTCTCCCTCTCTCTCTCTCCCTCCCTCCCCACTTGTTCCGATACCAATTTTATAAATTACCTTTTAACAAAACGAAATGACATTACACGTTACTTTTTTTTCTTTTTTTTTTATGCAACACACAGACATGCAACACACACACCCAGGTGAGCCCTGTTTCTGTGCGTAACATAGTGTTTTTACTGCATGGCTTTACAACGTGTAACGCTAGACAGCCAATCACCAGCGTTATTAGACTATTATTTGATGCTGACTGATGATATTGACTTCTTAGGTATTTCAGTTTGGTTTTGGGTGACAAGGCATTTTTCCAAACTCGAAACAATGGAAGTAGTTCAGTTGGTGCCTAAAAGTATTGAAGTTTGGTCCCCAGCCCTAAAGACGTCACACTGAGCCTGATTATTTATAAAACTGAAATGGTGAAAAAGAATGTTTTGAAGAAAATAATCCCCTCTTGTTGGCCAACACCAATGTTCCGCCTCATGGTTGAGTTGGTTTTATTTATTTTTTCAAGTGTGACTTAATACAGATGTATCAATGCTCTTTCCCAGTGGTGATGATGTGTTTTGATGTTTTGCATAAAATGCCCGTCAGCAGCCTCATGCACACCATAAACCATAGTATCTTTTGTATTAGCCTAGTTGAGAGGCCACAATGTGAAACACGTGTTTAGCTGGAGGACTCTGATTGGTTTACCTTGCTTGTTTTTAATAGCTGTCCCCAGATACTGCAGTCAGGGGAGGCGAGGCTCAGCAGCAGAAATGTACACAGAGGTGAAGCGAACGAATCGAGACCCTGATAGGCCTGTCATAACAGATGTTCCAGATGCAGCTGAGTGTCAAATGATGCCTCAGGTCGCATTAGCATCCATCCTCTGCCTCTTCATACTTCACTGGCAAGTCCTTTCTCCTGGAGCCTGAGACATCTGGGCACCCAAATGTAACTGGGCCTAAGCAGGTTGCTCTGTTCCTCTGTGTGAAATGAAGGATACATTGAAATATTGTGCTTGACAATGGCCTAAGCCTGTTGAAAGCATGCCGGAGCCTATTAAGGTTCATGTGTGGAAAAGTAATGTGGAAAAAAAGTCGCCACCACAGGCACCATGCTGACTGTATTATTTGGTATTAAGCTGCAATTCATTATAATTCCTCCAGCAGGCGCACTTTCTTTGATTGCCACTTTGCAGAAAATCACTTATTTAGTTCACAAAGGAATTAAAGTATCTGTAATTTTAAAACATTACATTACAGTATCTTTAAAAAACTTAATTCAGGAAGACAAATATTTGTTCAGTTCCCTATTTGTATAGGCTCCTACAGGCGCCTGCAGACTTTAGGGCAGGGTTACAACATGAGGACGGCCTCGGGCTTCAATGTCAAGGCTGCCCAGACTGATGCATACTACACAAGGGACAGTCCAGTTATTAAGAGTGCAACATATGCAGAACATTTTCATTGCTGGATAAAAAAAATTGACAAATGTTGATAGTGCAGGTGGTGAGAGAAAATGAGTTTCTTTATTGCAGTGGTGAGATGTCTCAAGAATTGTACATACTGTAACTACAAATCTGAGATCCTTTAGTATTACATTGAATGCTACTTTACACTTCAATGATGTGTAATGACTGATAATAATCCAATAATGTAATATATGATATAGCCTATAACACAGGCAGGGACCATTTTTCTGAATAATAATGATGATGCAGCATTTTTATGTTGCAGTATTGCTGTTTTTACTAAAGTAAAGGATCGGAATGTTTCCTCCACAACTGCTTCATTGTTGCTTTGCTAGCCGGCCACTGCAACCCTTACAGCGGATCTTCAACAGGTGGTCAGGGACCCATGTTGTTTATTTTTGAACGTTTCTTCCAAAATGAAAAAGTCTTAGCATGAATCCAACATATTATTAGCGAATATAAATCCCCACTTTTTACTGGCCTATAGATATGGTAGTCACTAAGGCCTCTGTTCCAGCCAAGGGGTCCTTGCTTAAAAAAATGTTGAAGACCCCTGCTACAGAGGGTATTACAGCAATTTAATCCTATAGTTTACCTTTTTAGCAGGATAGGCCTACCTTTTGACCTAAGTTTCTCGGTGAAACTATGGGGCCCATGATAATTTGTATGACATGTATTAACCCTCACATTGTCCTCGGGTCAAATTGTCCTGCTTTCCTATGTCACTGTTCTTTTTAACTACCCGGTTACCCAAAATAACATGAGTGATTCCACCCAACGCTCTTTGCCAAGCACAAATCTCTACTTTTAATAATTTTGGGGCATCTTATTCAATTTCATAGAATTTGAAAAAAATGGAAGGGGTTTTGAAATAGTGAGTAAAAGTTGACATATTCCAGTCTGTGATTATCATAAACATCCATTCCTTTAATTTTAGTCTCAATAATTCCTAATGTCTGCTTTTCTAACTCAAACATTAGGTATAATTTCCTATAAATTAGGTTTATTGAACATAAATTCCAAAAATAACTGTAAAACTAAAGTTAATTAGTGTTACGCAGTGTTAAAAGTCAAAAAAGTTGCAAACATTAAAAAATTAATGTTGAAAAAGGGACAAAAACATAAGAAAAGTTAAAAACGTCGATTAAAAGCCTCAATAAAAGGGTTGATTTTTAATTTTGATGGGAAGACAACAAGGGTTAAATTACTGAAAGTAGGCTACAACTGATGCATGATAGTTTCCTTATTGCGATCAAAGACAGTTATTCTTATTTAGACATATAGTCTACTAAAAAGGACGTGACTTAACAGTTTCACTGATGTTATGAAACCTATAATTAGTCCCCATACTGCCTTTTGACCCTTCTACCCACAGCACGAGCCCCGGCGGTGGAGGGGATAAACCAGTCTCGTCTTGCGGTGCTTCTGGTTCTTCCGGCTGGCTGCTCCCTGCTCCCCAGCACCAGCACCTGCAGCTGCAAGCCGGCGTCGGTCCACCGCAGGGCGGCTTCCTGACCAGACTACACAGGGACCCAGAATATTCCATGGAACAAGCTGTGTGTGCGAGCCTACAACACTATTGAAACATTAGCCTATTCGTTAACTCAACAATGACTCGACGGTGAGAGAAAAACGTGTAACTGCCTGACAGCCTGTTAGCTAAAATATCAAACCAGGCAGTGAAATGCACAATGAAGAATTAGCCTACTAAAAATATAAATAGGCTACACTGTGAGACTCCCTCTGAGCTTTAAAAGGAACTGACGTAAAACGGAGGATACGGCAAATGGTATGTACCCTCAACAAGGCTAAGTAGCTACATATTAGCATAGACCTTCGGGCTGTCTTCAAACGAATTGTCAAAATGTCAATATTAGCTTCTTAATAGCCTAGCATAGATGATATAACCTAACGTTACGTAGTCTATCATACGGCATATCTATACAGTTCCATTGTAAAGTAAAAGCTTAAGTCTCAGCCCAAACAAACAAAAACACTCGACACCCAATTAGTGTGCGTTTAAATGAAATGGAAACGTTATTTAACCTTTGACACCTTTACACGCCATTAAACAGTCAGAGGTCAGGCGGCCTCGGGCCTCCTTTCCCCTGCTCGCTGCTCTGTGGCAGCTGGGTTCAAGGAGAAAAAATACAATATTGGAATGAATCATTAGTCTGCGTTTCCCTTTGTTTTTCGGCACAAATCCCAAAGCAGACGCCCCCCCCCCCCAACGAGATTAACCTTGACAACAAAGCATTCCTCATATGACTTCAAATAGAAGATGGAAATGGCTGGACACAGGAGACGGTGACATTCTTAAAATATCACCCAACTGTCCCATTAAATATGACCAATGATGTCCTTTTGGGGTGACGGGAAATGTATTTTAGTTTGTATGGCATGACATAGGTACTTCTTCTCTTGGCAGTAACCTATAACTTCTGAATTCAATTTTTTTGGTACCAGAATATTTGCACAGTAGTATGTTAATAAATGTCTATTAAATATCCAATACGTTGTATAATACTACCTATTATTACTAGTAACTATATTATTTTAATTAAACTTATTATCTCCTAATAGGTTAATTAAGAACAAATGTACAGTTATTAAAAACCTCTTGCTGCGGATTTTATTCATAAATCAGTAAGGGACTAACAGAATATTGCCGTCTGTATTGTAATGTGACAACAGCTAATTCCAGTGGACCAAAAGTAAGGGGGAAGTGTGTGTGGCAGTATAGGAAGTATGGTTGATGAGTGCATTTCTGTTATGCTTTTTGTCATAGAACCAGGTGCAGATTTCAACACTGTAAGCATAGTGCAGTCTGATGTTTAGACAGCCTCCAAGTCCTGACTTCCAACGACTGCAGGCGCAGCGGACACCTCAGCCCGATTCAACAACAACCACAACAGCGCTATCAGTGAGGTAAGCTTTTTTTCTCCTTCCCCCGCCAGCAGTGCAACGGCAGACAGAGCTTTGAACGGAACATCTGCTCAAAGACAGTTTTTTTAACAAATTACAAGAATTTAATGTTTATTTTACAGATACAGAACAGTCATTCTGCTTCATTTATTTACTTTGAATTGCTGCAAGTCAGTGCCATGGTACAAGCTTCTTAGAGCGGCTCAAGATGTTTACAACATTTCAAAATCAAATCTTGTTTTTTTTTTTTTTATTCCTCAAACAAAAACATTTGGGTCGGTTTCGACACCCTCTCTGATGAGCTCAACATGCAAACATCTCGTCTACCTAGAAGGTCGATGGACTATATAACATATGGCTTTTTTGAAAGCAATAAAAACAAGGCAAATCCAAAAGTGCATCAAAAAAAAAATCAATTCCAGTCTGTGATCAAAGGTATTGTCTGTGTTACGGAGAGGTGCGTCCTGTCTCCTCTCTTTGCTGGCTCAATGTCTGCACCGCTCGGGTAAAAGGTGTGGAGCTATTGCCATTTGGGTTCAGAGGTCTAGGCAGACCTCTTCAAAGACTCGGAGCAGGTGCCCGTGCTTAACGCCAAGATGTATTTCCTTTAAATAAATACGGCAGGGTTTATCCAGCAGAGTTTGAGCCCGTGAATGCACCCCACAGGTTGCGTAAGCCATCAATAAGACAGGACTGTGTTGCCCTTTCCTGCCAGTTTCCATTCCCACAGTGCTGAGCGTCGTTACCCCCCGGTGGTCAGCAGCCATTATCTGGGCCCGTAGTCATAGTTAGAGGGGCCACTGGTGGCTGAGTACATGTTAGCTGTGGCTGGGTTCATGTGGTGGTGGTACGTGTGTCCTCTGATACTGGGTAAAGGATAGGGCGATGGCCTGGTCTTGGCTCCCAGGTAGTGTTCATAGGTGGTGGGGTACTTGTAAGGGTGGTGGTGCAGGGTGTCTGGGGGTAGAGCGTGGGGGTCTGCGCGGAGATCGTGTGGAGGGCTGGGTCGCCCACTGGTGAGTGAGACGCCGTGAAGGCCTCCCGGGACGGGCAAGGCGGGGCTGAGGACCCGGGACATCAGTTGGTGAGCCGGGTCGGCGTGTATGGGCGTGCAGCTAGGGTCTCGCTCGTACTCCCGCCTGCTGTCCTCTGCAAGAAGAGACATGAGAAGAGTCAGGACTAGCCAATATGTGGTGCATACTTTGTACCAGCAGGTTATGTACATTCTCCTTAACAGTGCACGCATGTGTTCAGTTCTGTGCTCCGAACTACAGCCGGCTCGTCCTTATTCCCTACGTTTTTGAGTTGAAGCCAGGAGCAGTTTGATATGCAGTATAATACATTCTCATTTCACAATTTGTGTACCTCCAAACAGGTTTTACCGTATTAGAACGCTGTGTTGTACATTATATTTAAAGTGTTGTATAAAAGTATAAGAACCTCTGTTATGTCGGCAGTGGATGAAACAGACTGGCTGATATTTGATGTTTAGCCAGAAAATGAGGTACAACATGCCAAGAAAACATAACAACTAGCGGAATAACTTGATGTGACTATGTTTCATGTTTGATCGCAGGTATGGGTCTTTGACATGAAAGAAAGCGCGAGCTGCAGACCTTTCTCTGTGCCGTTCTGCTGAGGGGGAGATGACATTGGGTTTCTTGTTCTGGCAAAAGCACTCATTATTGGCAGAGAGCCTGGCCTGTGATTCCTGGGCCTAGAGCAGAGAGAATGGATTCAGTTACATACCCATTGAATGAATGTCAAAGGCACAATTTCTTTATTATATATTAAAATGACAAATGAACATTTTAAAAGTGTACACTGTTGTGTGTAATGAGCATTTACACATTGACAGGCCCCGAAATTAACCGTGAATGAAATGTGAAGCCGCCTATTACATGACTCAAATTGGCCTGTTGTATAAAATAATCAAAAAGTCCCATAAACATAAGTGTAATTGGTTCACTTATTACTCTTAAGAAAAAAATCATTTTCAGAGCTGGATGAGCAGCATTTGAAATACATATTTGTGTTGAGCCTGATTGGCCAGATGGGTGGGGTTTACTCTGTTGTCACAATGACAGAAAAGCGTGGTGGACTAACTTTCAAACAATATCCAGGGATTTCTAAATGTAATGCCGCTCTAATTGTGTTTTTGTTTTAGTTTTTTTAAGAGGCCCGCTTTACCCATCTGACACTTGTGTGAGATAAAACAAATGGCAAAACTATTTTTGCAAAGCTCTCTGGCTCTGTTGTAAAAACAAATGTGGAAACGCACCAATAAGACTGTGTTGTTGTTTAAGTGGACATGCTTACCAGTCCTCTGGATCACAGTCCCTGAAGCCCTTTGCAAAGGGGTTGCTGGCTATCTTCAGCTGTGTGATCTGAAATTCAGAGCACATAACATCAATTAAACCTCGGCCCTGCATGCTATAGTCATACACAATGTCATTTCCATTTCCATAAGGCATCTGACTTCTAGAAAGGACGCCGGCGATAGATAGCTGATGGACTGAACGTTTTAGGTGAAAAAATCCCTTGCGTTTGGAAGAAATAAAAAAAATCACAATTCAACACACTGCTGCCTTTACTCAAATAAAAAAAAAATTACATTTCAACACACTGCTGCCTTTACTCAAATAAAAAAAAAATTACATTTCAACACACTGCTCCCGTTAATAAAATATGTGAGTAGACAGGTGCAAGTGTCCTCAGAGCTACAGCATCATGTCCATTCAATGTTATACAAATTAATTAATTTATATTCCTGCCAGTTACTGTCAGAGCTGCAAATGTTGCGCACTAGACTATATTTCGGAACTCTTTTGTGACATTTACAGCTTCACAGTATCTCCTGTAGATTCCCATACAGGCACAGCAGTCCTAATTGAAAATTAATCATAATCATAACTTCTTGTAGGCCTATAGTTTCTCACCATCACCGACGCCAAAATGTCAACGTCTCAAATTGAGTACTGCCAATTTGTGTCATCGCCCCGATTTTCCATGAGTCGCATAATAACCAACTGGAACTCCAAACTGCATCTGTATGGGGCCCTGTGTGG
>NC_048411.1:974267-979126 GCF_013103735.1 Etheostoma cragini | reverse complement strand
CGAGTAATTTCCTTCCCTAGACTGATCACCGTGCGTAATGGGAATATTAGAATATTACAATCCCGATAACGCACCTCCTCTTCACTATGGAGGCTAGGGCTTCGCGTTCTCAGGCACCATGCTTGAATTCAGGCATAGAGCAGTTTAACATTGATATAACACTTGATTCAGTACATTATGCACATTTGCTTCAGGGCAGCATTTTAACCCGTGACTAGGACTTGTAAACGGCTGATAGGAGCCTCGGTACGAGTCGCTGCGAATCACCGCTGACTGCTCTGATGTGTAAATCTAAACAGACGCCGAGCCTGATGGGAAACGGAGTAGGGACGACGCAGAGAGGCGAAGCACAGAGCAAAGCCAACATTCACGCACTTAAAGCGCGCACTGGGAGAGAGTGGGTGCGCTTTATAACTGAGCACAACTGATGTAATCGTTGATGCTTTTGGACGATGTAGCGCGGCAATCACAACAAAAAGTACTATATATTACATATAAAATATTTGAGTTTAACATGGCCTTGTTGTAGGCCTACCCTGTGGTAATATTTCCTCATGGCATAACGGTATGCTTAAACACATTTATGTGTTCCAGGATATTTTTCTATATGTCTTTGGGATCAGGTCCCATCCCACGTGTACAGACTCTAGCTGAGTGTGTGCACACATCCAGGCCGTACAGGTCCACAAAGGCTTCTTACCCGGTGGTTCTGGTAGGCCGTGACCGCGGTGAAGCGCGTTTCCTCAAAAACAAAGGTTTTGTAATTCTCCTCGGCGTATTTCTCGCTGTCTTTGCGGGGGTCCACGTAAACCACGTGGAACCTGGGCTGGTAGCGGTGCATGGAGTTCAGAATGATCTGTAAAACACAGAGGATTCATATCAAGTTATGATGCAACACACGTGGCCAGGTTGGATCATTGAGTAGGGCAGGGGCGCATGTACTGAGGGGGTTAGGCCTCGACGCAGAGGTCCAGGGTTCAATCTGACCTGTGATGATGCCCTGCATGTCTTCCTCTTTCTCACCTGGCATTCTTGTCAAAGATTAAAGGCGGAAAATCCCCCCAAAAAATAATCTTAAAAGTCAGGCTGTTTTCCAATAGTTTTATTATTGGGCTATAATAGACCTGCATATGAATAACATTTGAGCAAATGAGTAAATAGGCCTAAATGAATCCAGCCTATATCTATCCACGAGACCATTGAGGGGCAACCCTCATTTACAATGTCATCAAACACAAATACACAATACAATACATAGAAACATAGAAAGACAATAAAATATTCCGAATTGCAAAAAAAAGATATGATAAATAAATAGACATTCAATTATGTAAAGCTGTTACAAGTTTGTCAGTTTAAAATTGTCCAAGATGCACAATGGAGTTGATTTTGAGAAAGTGCTGAAGGCCTAATCTGATCCAGGAGCCGGGACACTAAAACTAGAAGCACAGGGTCAGACCGGGCTGGTGAAATAATGGTCGGATAAAATAACAAATAATGCATCTTATAGACCAAATAGAATAAAATATCGTATTCACGCCTAGTCAATGTTACAACCTTGTTAACAATCTCCAGATAGGCCCAGGTTTGTGTGGATCTGCAGTTTAACAGAACTAACCTGGCGCTCGTGCTGTGTACAACGTGCCGTGGGATTTGAGCCGTGTGATATTTATCTAAATGTATAAAATATATAAACCCATTTTCCATCCAGCAGTCCTATACGTCTCAGGCCTTTTTTCTTTTCTTCAAAACTTGCTAAAACATATATCCACAGAAGTCGAAACTCTCCAGTTTTTCTTTCTGTTTACAAGCCATCAGAGTTTCCGTTGGGCAAATCTTCCTCTCCATTACCGTCATTTTTGGAGTAAAGCCATTTTTATAGACTGGAAGTAGATTTCTGTAGACATCTACACTATTATTCAAAATAAGGTTTGTTAATGTTTGTTAAACCACGTGTACCAAGCCGTCAGTTTGAACTTATTGCGCATAAATCGGTTCATATTCTTTATAGTGTTCCTGACTCCACTGTGACTGCGATGTTAAAAAAGCGTACCCACTATCATATCACTGCAGTCGAATAAATAGCTGTATATTTGAATTTAATTATTCAAACCGATTCCGGTCCCTCTGTCTGCTTCAAACCACTTAGAATTTAGTAAGAATGAAGAGCAGTTCAATGCATCGCATGCCGTGGTTTCCGGTCGGGCCGGCCGTACTCACATGGCCGTTGTCATCCAGCAGGTTGTTGGTGAGTTTGAGTTTATCGAAGGAGACAATCTGCTTCATCCACTGGGCGCCTTTGGCCGGAGAGTCCGGGTGGTAGTGGACCCTGCCCGGTGTGGCGGGGTCAGCTTTACCGGCAACCAGCCACGATGAGCTGTGGAAAGCATACCTGCCGAGAGAGAGAGAGAGAGAGAGAGAGAGAGAGAGAGAGAATCCATTAGACACACATGACCCAAGGTTCCGATGGAACTGCCGCGTAAAATATCCATGCATATGTTGACATGAAATTTCACACAAACAAAGGCTTTAAAAAAAATTACAGTATAGGCCTCGCAACAAAGGGAAAATATGACAAAGCCTATCTCGGACAGGCACACATCGGTGGAACTCTTTATACATGTTCAGGTGTAAATATGTAGCCTATACTAATATATTTATTTGTCAATCCGTGCATATGTGCGTGTACTGCATCGATTTACAGGCTACTGTAGTTTCTTTTGCTTTGATTTCAACATTGTTGAAATGTTGTGCAGGTGAGTGAGAACGTCTCCGGGCTAGTACAGTCCTGTAGACAGATGTGTGTTGCAGTTGCCTAAAGACATCCAAAAATAGATACCTGTAGCGTTTGTCGTCTACAGGCAAGAAGTCCATCAGGAGCATGTAGTCTGCCATGGGATCCATCCCAAATATTTTCACTTGGAAAGTTGGAAACATTCTCCTGGTTAAGAAAAAACACAGTAGGTCAGTGTTAACCGAGGATTTAAAATGGTTGTTACTGCTGCTTTCAGATAGTTAAGTCCTACTTTGTTGTTAAACAACATTAAGGCAGAGGCTTCGAGCTTTTGGACATGACGCTATTCAGACCGTGCGTAAAACAGATGAGAAACCGATAAAACCCTTCATCTCAATATCTGAATGGAGCTTTGGCTTTGTTGCCTTTTAGCTCCGCGTTTGGAGCTTCTGGCAAGACTTTAACTTCTTTTCTGCTGTTTTGATGACTTCCAGACACACACACACACACACACACACGTAGTGGAAATACTGACACGCGCACTGTTGGTTTTTATTTGGATATAGGCGAGATGTGGCACTAATCGAGTTGAGATTTCAAACTTTTTATCCTCTGGATCGAGATGAACATCCAGAATTGTATTGGTATGAAAATCAACTGTGGGAAGATTTCGAGGCAGTGCTTTTAGCGTGCTGATAATATATAAGCGACCCCCAATTACTTGTTTTGAAATTTGGATTGAATCGCTATTGTAACATTCAGTTTTTCTTATAGATGCGGCGGCTCGGTCAGCGCCCATGCCACAAACACATTTTCTTCTACTCCACCATATAGGCTGTCTATGCATCCCCATCCTCCATGGACTCAGGTTGGAAGTTGAGTAATCCGCCGAGCCAGTGAAAGGGATCCTAAAAATCAACGCTCAATTAACGTCAGTGTTGTGGCTAGGTGAGGCTGAAGGAGCTTCTAAAGTGCTCTGCTGCGGCTCTCCTTTCTCCTGTCAGACAGCGGAGCGGGGGAACTTCACCCTCACTTTTAGAGGTAGATCAATGATGTCGTGCCTCTTTGCGTTAGCCTATAATACCTGAACCACTCAGGATGGATTACACGTCAGATTTATTGGTTGGAAAATAATAGTAGGCCTATTGAATAATACTTAACCATTTTATTGGCTCTCGACAAGGGTCAGAGGTTAACGCTGGTAACAATGGTGTCCTACACATCAAAGCAATTGACAGGATAAAGTATACATTTTAAAATAATAAACAACTTTTGCTAAAAATAGGAAATTAGAACGGCAAAATCGAACGATCAGATTCTTAATATGGCCATGTTCTGTTATTTTAATCAATAGCCAAATCCAAATCAGATTGTTGTGCCCATGCAAAATATGGATCCTAAATATTTTGTGTGTGACTGAAGAGGAAAGTGAAGGAAGCAGACAGACACTTTTATAATGCCGAAATAAGAAAAAGTAAAAAACAGGAAACACGTGTCGAGGCCGAATAAAAACAAGAGCGCAGCTCTGTAACGGGCTTGTAGAGGATCTGATCTCCGGTCCCACAAAGACTCTGAGAGGAAACGGCCCCAACGCTCCGGAGCCTTCACTTTCACAGCGGTGCGTAAAACTGGGCCGAGAGCCTCGGTTAGCCTTATTGGTTCTATAAAACGCAGCAAGATCACATCAACATAGTGTTTACAGCTCTCTCTCACACACACACACACACACAATCAGACATAAGACACACAAAACATCTCCAGCAGCAAAGCTTTATATGAAATATATTTTGGTCTAACGCAGATTATGCCAGTATTCATGAATGTAATTAGGTTAAGGTTTTTTTTTGTGCTTTTTTTTTAGTGCAAGAATCAAGGTGATTATTTCTGTTATAATGTAATACAGTTTTACCAGGCTGCACCAAACAAATGTAATTGGAAGTAAGACAACCAAGTTGAATAGCGAATAGGAAAAAGTGTGTTCATTATGAACTCCAGAAAACAAAAAAAGTAGGTCTGCTTTAATTTTTCATGGAACTCTTTTATCCTCATCTGGTGTGCACTATTTGCAATTACAAAAATACTGTAGGCCTATGTTTATTTATTTTATTTTGAATAAAAATACTAA
>NC_048411.1:969254-974167 GCF_013103735.1 Etheostoma cragini | reverse complement strand
GTGTGTGTGTATCCTGCATCTCGTTCATCATTCAGGCACACAGATGTTCCCATTTTATGAACATATAATAATAATTTTCTTATAACAACGTCTTTTTATGCCATGGTTCTGACTTTAGGCAGGATATCGAGCACTATCATCTATAAATCATGCTCTGTCACTTTTACCCGGTCTACCCAAATGCGCATGAGGAGAAGTATAACTTTGTGCTCACCTGCCAGCCTTGGTGACGATCATCTCCGTGCCCAGCTGATTAAATTCGTCCCATAAAGCTTTCATCTCCAGCTGGACGTTAATGTTGGCCACTTTGGGGTTCTTCTTCACTATGGTTTTGCCGTTCGGCGTGGAGTTGGCGGACGACGAGGAGCAGTTGGGAGTCCCGCTGTCACTCGCCGGCGCCTGGCCCGGGTTAGAGCCCGGGTAGTTGTAGTTGTGCTGTGCGGCCGGGCAGGGCTCGAAGTGGGACTCATGTTGGCTGTAGGGGTCCCCGGGGGACGGAGAGAGGTGGTAGCCCCCCGGCGTGTTGAGGCTGCTCAGGCTGCTCGTCGTGAAGGCTGCAACATCGCAAAAATGGGACAGCTGCGTCAGCCACGGACTGGATATGGCTGAAATCATCCCAAAAAAACTGGATTTACTAAATACAGCCTGCACTTCAAGTCGGTTATAACACAGATGGTGTGAAAAGCAGAAGCGCGATTCAGTGATCTCCAGATGTCACGCACAAATGCACCCCTTTCGGTTTTAAAGTTTCCGTCTGGGCTGCTCAATAATCCCTGAGGCTGCGTCCACTGGCAGCATGCTAGTCTGCCTGATCTAAAACAGCGGCCGTCCGAAGAGACCAAATGTTTCCAAAAAGCTGCCGTGCTTCGCGTAGAGTCTCTCAACTATTCGCAAAAAACCCAAACCCGTACGACCCGAGCTCGGAGTGCGTGTGAAGGACTTTGGCTTGGGATCGATTGCGCTCCGATCGAGCGGCCTCTGTTGTGCGCTGCTGCAGTGTGTTACACTGCAACCCAGTCTCGTCTCTTATCTGACGCAGAGGGCCTCCCCTTTGCGATAAAACCGGTTCTTATTTCTATTTAGATAAGGAACTGCAGGTAATGTGCCTTTTCCTCGCCTTGGGACGGGACTGATTGACAGAGAAGTGCGCCCCCTTTTAATGGGCTTTCCGGCACCCATTTAACTTTTGGATAAGGGTATCGCCCACATCAGCCCCGTTAGCAAACAATAGAGGATGAGGCTGGCAGAGTGGGGGGGGGGGGGGGGGGGGGGGGGGGGGGGGGGGGGGGGGGGGGGGGGGGGGGGGTAAACGGTTAACAAGGTAAACACACATTGATTTGCATGAACAAACAAACAGGCAGCAGGTGACTGTTGCTTTCTCGTTGTGGGACAAATAGTTTAATGGACTGGATATACACCCCCCCCCGTCCGGCCTGGATCTTATGGTCGGTTTTACCATTAGGCAACCTTCCTCTTGGCTTAATTATTATTTTTTATGTATGTGATCCTGTCCACTAATCAAAGTTTTTGGACAACGCTTTGGGATTTAGGAGAACTTTTCCACTCTGCTTTTGTATGCAGACTCCTTTTCTTCCCTGGCGTTAAGGCGACTGAATTTGCATTATTTTTCATAGTGGGCAAACTGTGTGTGTGTGTGTGTGTGTGTGTGTGTGTGTGTGTGTGTGCATATATATATTTATATATATATTTATATTATTAGTGCGTTTTGAAAATGTCGATCAACCGAGATGCATTACGGGTGTTATGCAATTTCAGAGAAGTGTATACATGCTACAGCAGCTCTATGGGCAACAAAGTGATTTACCTTCCATTTCCCGGGTGACAGTGCTGTAGTGCATTTTAAAGGAGCTGTGGTTGTGCAGGTCTGGCTTGTCCAGGCCGGTGCTCTGTTTGTCAAACGCTGCGTTTCCTGCTTGCTCTGCAGCCGAAATCAGAGAGGCAATACTGAAAGCATTTGCCTTTGGAGAGAGGGGACCGCCGTCGTCCATAAGCAGGGGATCGAGTCACGAAAAGCCGTCCCTCCTCTGCTTTCCAACCGGGCAGAAAGCAGGAGAAGGCTGCGCACAATGGGGAGGAACATGCGCCAAAATGTTAGTTTTTTTTCACATTCCGCCACCGGCGCTCCGTGGGTGCGAGAGTCTAGGGGTAGACTGGTCTCTTAAAGTATTCCCACGGCTGTTGTGAAGACGCGAAAAAAGCTCCCCGGTGCTCAGATTCAGCTGATGGACCCCTAAACACGTTCTTGTGTCACAACATAGTTCATCCGCGGGGAATAGGGAGAGAGAGCTCCCCTCGTTTCTCCTACGGTCGGCGGCGGGGTGGTGTCATCTGAGTTCTGCCTTGAGGAGAAGCGACTACTGCTCCCAGAATGTTAAAAGTGAGCGAGATCCACGCCTCCCATGCACCACTGTAGGAAAAAAAGTGTCTGCGCGCTGCACTGGATGTTTTATTTCAATAAGACCGTGTCAGTCATTTGAATTCAACTCCAACGTCATTGCAATGTCCGGCTTCACAGTGCGCCACTTTTCCAGTAAATTACGGGTCTTAGAGCTGTCCAAGCCCAGATAGAGCTGCTCCTTCCCCGAGTTGGCCTGGAACACCATGGGGGTTCACTCTGAAAATGTAGATTCCTTTAAACAGGGTTGGGGGGAAATAAAAGAACAGAAGTTCGTTTGCATCATTTACTTCATTTTCAGATATTGTGGGTGTTTTTTGAGTCAAGTATGCACAGAAAAAAGATTATCGCCTTTAATTAAAGCAATAATGAAAATATGGATACAAAAATGGAATTAAGTGAGAAGTGGCAGCTATTTATACTTAGGTGACACTGTCCATAGGAGTTGTTTTTCTCTGTTGCACTAATCATCTACCCGTATGCTTATTTATTATACTTATTGATCTATTTTAGTTTTTCCAAAAGCATAATAATGTATTGCGCACTTGTACACGATTTTGTCTGAGATCTACGCAGCCCCTTACCTCCGATATACTTTTAAAACACGCAGATCTGACCGAGCAAGGCCTCTCCCTCGGAGTCGGTAAACAGAACGAACACGTGGCACTTGAGGCCGGAGCTGGACTTGACCTCTCCGCCTTGCGCCTCCACTATCGCCTCGTTGGACCTCAGCTCTCCAGCTTCAGCTTTAATGTGCTGCAACCCAAAGATGTGTTTCGCTGGGGCTGCTGCGATGGAGACCGGATAGTCTAATTTACACTGAATTAAGCGTGAAGGCTTCTAATGGGATAACGCAGTCAGAGGATTAACCCTTTATTTGTTTTTGATGTTTCTCCATGGGAGGCAGGGAGCATAAATACACTACTGCAATATGAGGTTTAGGGTAAATATTTAGATGGATAGATACATACATAATATATCCTCGATAAAGGCCTATAGATAGATAGATATCATCTTTTAAGGCATATCTATGGGTGGATGGATGGATGGATAGATAGATGGATGTGGCTTTGTAACTTAACTTAGCACTCAGTGTATTTATTAAGTGTGGAAACTCTAACGTTGCCTGTGAAATGAAAAGAAGTTGCGCATGGCGCAGTGGCAAGCCGGTGTGAGCCGTCGCCCTGTAGTGTATGCCGCCCTTCTTTTATCAGATATGATGTCATCGATACCGACTCACTTCATCATTGCCAAGTCGGAAGCCTCCTTTGTAAATACTCAGGTGATAACAGACAAAATACAGGAGCAGATCAAAATGGGAAGAAGCTGTGTTGGAATTCGCTCGCAGGCCTCAGCAGAGGTATTCAACTCTGCTCTTCTGAAACACACACACACACACACACACACACACACACACACACACTTTTAGGTTTAACATTAAGCTTCGCCCCCCCCCCCCCCCCCCCCATAATATTGTGTTGTATCTGTGGAGCTAGAGGAAGTTCCAGAGCACAATTCAGATGGAAAGCTCACAATAAATGAAAAATAAAAGCTTCGCTCCGCTGTGTAAAATATCCCTACACTTCATTAGAAACATAGCCTACCATTCCGCATGTAGCCTGTGAGTAACTTCAATATCATTCTAGTGATCTTTACGTTGTACCACCCAAGCAGCTGGAACAGGTCAAATGATCTGAGATCTCCTGGCCGTGTAGTCCAGCTGCTGCAGGCTGGATCCTGAAGAGTTTTTACGGCCCGGACCTGACAACAACTAGACAAAGTGAGCAAAGTAGCCAATGAGAGCGGCCCTCTCGCACTGATTAGAAGATAAGCAGGCCGTCTCTGGCCGATGGATACACAGACCACTGTGTGTGTCTTTGGTTTTATAAAGCAAATATACGTGTTACACTGTAGATACACGAGGAGCCTTCATATTATAGTCCATGGAGAGGGAGACAGCCTTGGATGCTGCTGAACCGTCGACGTCTTTTTAACGTTGCCAACATTGTGCCATGTCTGCCCACACGGACATCACAAATGGCACCGCTTTGTAGTGACGTGCCTGTATGCCCGCTGGCCGTGCTGATGAGGAGTAATATCAGTCGCTACGTGTTCTTTCGCTGTTTCCTGTTAATTAGTGCATCCGCAAAATACCGTCGCGGTCCTTGTGTCCCGGATCCAAAACCCACACTTCAGCTTTAGGAGTTTGCTGCAGGCATGATTTCCACATGCAAAGGCCTACAATGAAAATTAAAACTGAAAGTGCACCCTGAAACTGACAGGTTTTAATCATATTTAGGGACCTAAAATGTTGGAAGTGTTTCACACAGTGACATGATATATCGCCTTGGAGCCCTGACTACTGCTCCTGTGTTCGGTAGGAAGGTAACTGACCGGCCACTGTACGAGGCGGGCGGGGACACACAGAAGGCGAACCTGTGCGCCATGTGCCATATAGCCTATACTGTGTGTGTGTGTGTGTGTGTGTGTGTGTGTG
>NC_048411.1:936231-969154 GCF_013103735.1 Etheostoma cragini | reverse complement strand
TCTCTCTCTCTCTCTCTCTCTCTCTCTCTCTCTCTCTCTCTCTCTCTCTCTCTCTCTCTGCGGGGTTTTAGGAAACGCACGCGGAGACGCGGGTGTGCGGGAGGAGGTATTCAGAGAGGTGCCTCAGCTATCTCCGGCCGGTGGTCACTGCGAGGCCAAATATAGTCTTCATTAATAACGCATACATGCAGAAACCTCCACCCTTCATCCTGGACTCTGCCCATTGCCCATTTCTTTTGGACATTCTCTCAACCCATTCAGCTCCATTTTTTCTCATGCGTAACACTTATTTTGTATGTAAATATTTGTTTCTGTATTTATTTCAAATTAATGCTTAACATGCGTGTTTGTTTATGTAGCCTATGAACCATTCATCAAGGCAAATTTTACATACTTTTCACTTATTCTGGCAGAAAAAACCTTTTTCTGATTCTGACAAAAATCGAAGAAAACGCAACAACTGCCTTTAGATAAGTTATCAGTTCACATCTCATTTATAAACCACAATCATAAATGGAGTTACATGGACAGAAAATGTGTGCGGGCTTTTTAGTTCCTTTTATATTATAAAGTATATTAAATAAGTATCAGCAGAATCAGTACACAAATACTCATACTATTTCTATAATATTCCTTCCGAGAAGAAACATATTTTTAACCTAATTTAATTTATTTTCCTGGCTCTTTAACCATGTTACTTCATACACTTATTATTATTATTATTATTATTATTATTATTAATAATAATAATTGTTACTATTTATTTATTTTTACATTAAATCTGACCGTGGGTAACTGCAAATTAATAATTTCCCTGAGGGGCTCCGTAAAGTATTCAGATTGGGATTAATAGGCTTTTAGAGTGTAAATGACTAGCTCCATATTATTATTCTAGGATCGCTATGATGCAGTTTTGCTGTCATATCACTATAGGTTCCATCTGTATAATTGAAGTATTATTTATCCTTTTTGAATGCGCACACATTTAAATATTTAATATTGTGTTATTCGGTATTATAGTGCGAGCAGTGGTCTGGTCTGGGGGGGGTGTCCTACGTCTCTCCTCCGATGGTTCAGAACTCCAACAGCAGAAGAACTCCACGTGCCTCCCGACATCAGATCCACACCAGCGCGAACATTAATTGGAGTTTTTCAGTAAAAACGTCCAAACATTTCACCACAGTGATGAATATTTGTCCGATGTCTCTCAGTATTGTTTTTTCCTTATTTGTAATGTCGTTTCTATCGTCTGCCGTTGGTTATAGCGGAATATTTAAAAACCTTTTTTTTGCTTCTTTTTTTTGACCGTGGCAGGCATGGTTTGCTATCATGAATACAAAAATGAAAACGAACTATCGCTCTAATTGTGCAGAAGGTAGTCAATATGTGCACATATGCACGCGGATATATTGAAAAAGAGATGAATACCGTGTAAGCTGAGGTTATTCGTGCACGCGCGTGCGCGTTTGCATTGGCTAGGTCGTACTGATGGGAGTGGCTGGTGTTGGCAGCGCCACATCGTCCTTCAATGGCCGGCAGTCATGCGTAAAGGCGACATAGTACAGTAATCTTAGATCAATAGATACAGTAATAATACACCACACAAAGCTGCAAGCTCCCTAAGGAATGTTCTAGCAGTCTATATTAAGGACCAATATGAAAAAATGAGTTGAGTTGTGAGAAAGAAGTCTGAATGTTTTTTTTCTCAACTGTGAATTCTGCTATTTTGTATATATTTGTTTCTGTATTCATTGTTCACTATGTTTCTTTGTTGAAGCATGCACCAACCATCTCTGCAAATGTCTTGTAAGAGCTACTTACTTGGCAATAATGTCTTCTCAACTCAGAATTATGATTTTTTTCTCATAGAAGTTCTGACTGTAAACTTTGAACTCATTACATCACATTTTTCACATGTGGCCCTAATTCTTTTCTTCAAATAAGACAAAAAATACCCTAAAATCCCTTTAAAAATGTTTGTTTGCATATCATTTTTTTTAAAATATGTTGGGCCTGGGGGGGACCTGTGGCGGTATAATCATGTTTTATAATAAGGATATCAATTTGACTCCTGTGTTAGTCTGGCCATTTTCCTTTCTCGTAGATATTATTATTCTCTATTTCTGAAGAAAAAAAGGAGCCCTAACACATTTCCTTGTTGGCATATAAATGTGGTTTTCCTGTTCAGCCCTGTTCTCTTTGTATTTTGGGGGTCATCATAAAAAGGACATGTGCATAAAAACACAATAGAAATGAACACAATGGCTGACCAAAGGTGAAAATCACGATTCCCTCGTGTCTGTTCCAGAATATATTCCCACACACATGGTCAAAACACGGGAAAACAGGCCCGCAGAGTTCACCGTTTTTATATTATTCATTTAAGTTTCAGGGGAAGCAAGGATGTGTTTCTGAAAGAAGGTCATTACACCAAATAATAGTGTTTTTATATTACATTATAATACATTTCTGAACATGCTCCTGATATGACTTCTTGTTTCTTTCATTGGATTAAACATAGTCACAATGTCAAATATGTTTTTTTTGTCTGTGTCGTTGTGGATTCTGAGGTTTGACCACTACTCTGGTGTATTTCTCCACCTGAGGGAGGCCAGATTGTGGGGCCAAACGTGCCTTATTTGCACTGTTTTTGCAGAGCGTTAAACTGTTGCGGACTTTTCCGACTTTGAACATTCCCTTTTTGTCTCGCATGGATGTGCACAAGCCGCCACGCAGAAGTGAAAAGAAACAAAGAAAGAAAAGCACAATTTTCACTCTCTCCCTCCCTCTTTGCAGTTGTCTGAGATGATGTGTACCACCGCTATTTGTTTATCTTGGTAAGGACGGTTCTCCTTCCACATTTCTTCTCAGAGTTAAAGAATATAGGCCTGAGAGCTGGCGACTGGGCCTTTAACAGCTCAACGCCGGCCGGTCGGCCCCGGCACTCTGCTGCCAGACCCCCACACCTGGGCCCAACGCTGTTATCAGGAAGTCATCATCCAGCCAGGACATCACGCTAGAAGCAGTTGTACCTACCGAACATCAGGCCTAAAAGCAGATCCTTCAGATCCTTTACTTAAGTAAAAGTACTAATACCACACTGTAAAAATACTCAGTAATACAGTAAAGGTCCTGCAATGAAAATGTTAGTCAAGTAAAAGTATTTAGGATCATCAGGTAAAATATACATACATATTAATGTATGTACTTATTACTTAATTTAAGTATTACTTATTATTATTTTATGTATTTATTAATTTATGTATTAAAAGTACTTTTTAGAAAGCCGAAATGATCAAAACAGATCTTGATTCAATCAGCTAATCATTTAGTTGTACTTGTAGGCCTACATGTTGGGTAGTTTAATTTAAAATAAAACATATTTTAGAATATGTGTCTTTTGTGCAGAATCCTTAATTTATAAAGTAACATAAGCTGTCAAATTAATATAGTTGAGTAAAAAGTACAATATTTTGGATACAATGTTGTGGAGATGAAGTAGAAAGTGGCATGAAAAGCACAAATACTTCAATTTTGTACTCAACTACAGTACTTGAGTACAGGTACTTAGTTACATTGCCCCACTGCCTAAAAGTGTACTTCATGTTCATCAGGACAGGAGCATGGCCCTGTGTGGTATACTGTTATTCTGAATATTCCTTTCTGAGTTGTTGAGAAACTGAGCGAGTGCCAAACAGTTTGGAATGTCTGTGTGGGACATAGGAAGGGTGGAGGGGGGTGGGGGGTTTGCTTGGAGTCAGATCCCTTTTCAAAATCACTTCTTCCCTTTCCCCTCTCGTCTTTGTTTTAAAACTGGGAAGCTTTTAGCTTTTGAAAAGTATCCCTTGCCTATCTGTTGCGGCGGCGGCCCCAGTCGTCATCACCTCGCCTCTCCCTGCAGCCCTATTGGAGCGCCGGGGAAATAGCTGGCATTCCTGCCACAAAGAACCGATGATGTGGGCTCGGCCTCCATGATCTCCCCAAATTAATTAAGGCCTTTTCTTGTCCCCGAAGCAGGATCTGCGGCCTTTGTCTCTCTAATACTTCATAAGCCAGGTATTAAATACGAGGGCAGAGTCTGCTCATTATAAATCTGTCACTGCCTGCTTTGCTCTTCTCGGCCTGGCCCGTGATCCTAAAGAGGCTTCAGTGTAGCAGGGAAGCCATCCTGCCGTCTGGCTCTCGCCTCTTCGCCTCCTCCTTATCTGTCGCCCCTCCATGCTCCCCACTGGCCCGCTATTTATTTGAATATGAGAAGGCCTGCTTGTTGTTTCTGGCAGAAGGGGGCTTAAGGCAGAGACCCCCTCCCCACCACCTCATGCCCCTCAACCCCCCTCCAACTTCTTCCATCCCTTCGTCCCTGCAGTGCTCCCTCCATCTGTCCCTTCTCAGCCATCCCCGGCTCGTTCACTCTCCACCGGTCTCTGCTTTCATCAACTTGAACCACGGACCCCTCTAGTCAAAGGCCATTACAGACAGGCCCACTGTGCATGTGTGTTTAAGTGCATGTGTGCATATCCCATTAAGTACTTTCCCCTCCCTAGCTGAAATTAATAACGGTGTTAGCGGAGGTAATGTGCAAGCCAGCGGGGTGGCTAGAGTCTGCTTCTTTTCTAGCAAAAATCTCAGCTGAGTGAATATTTCCTTTCAGGTCAGTCTGCTCAGTAAAGGCACCTTTCAGCCGCTGATCCTGTTCCTTCCAGTCTTCCTCCTGCTGCTTTTTTTTGCTCTCCCACTAGGAAAGGCTCCAATCTCAGGGGTCGGTAAGATGATGAGTCCTCCAGTTTGTCTCCAATTTGAAACGCTGAAGTTGAGGGTTTTAGTGTCAGTATGTTCTGGGACAGCAGGATCAGGATTGTCCTTTTACCAGCATCAGGAAGTGGAAAACATGTCCATTAAAAATAAAAACACTCCAACCTTAAACAGTGAAATTAGGGCATCAGAGGCGTGCAGAGATTTGACCTCGAGGAATGCCAGTACCACACCCCCGGCTGGAAAAGTGCAGCGGAGGAGACAGGATAATTAGCTACAATATGGCCTTTTTGTTTGGGCGTACAGGACATTTGGGTTGGGGGGGACTTTCGGGCCTTCCTGTGCTCCTCTTCCAAGATGAAAAAGCAGGAAGTCACTCAGGAGGTAAACAATGTGCAGAATGCAGCTGATACCAAGAATTGGAATTTACACCCCCATCATTCCTGCTGGCATGACTTCGGGCCAGTTGATAATGGACACGGCGCCCACCAAACACCCGGCTTCCATGTTGGAAATATTTCCCCCACCTTAGAAAATGTTTACACAGCGCATAATGACGGCTGTGCTTCAGGTCATAGATCTTGCTCTGTGCATCTTGTCACTCAGTCACTCAGAGAATCTGTCAAAAGCAGCCTCCACCAATCATAGCGAGCGCTCGGCTGTCTGGTACTGATTATGGCGATTCATCATGTCAGGCTCTCCCTGCCACCACATGTTTGTTTTGATCTCTTCCTCTCCAGCACGGTGACAGTGAAAGATGAGGGACCATGTGGCCGGGGCCGGCACTGTGCCATGGAAACCGGCAGCGCAGGCAGCACCTCTGGGTCCCAGCCCAGGGCTTGGCTCGCTGGCTGCAGCCCCCAGCTCGGAGCTCTATGTCGGGCGAGCTCAGTATGGGTGTGGGGGGAGATTTGTCCGGCTGGCTAATTGCAGACCAAAAGTGTAACTTTAGGTGATCGGGGGATTAAGGCATGTTGACTTGGGTTCACTGGGGGGGCTAAACTGACACTCAGTTCCCCAAGAGCGGACAGTTCCTGAAACCCCCTGGAGTTGGCCGGGGGGTCTGGGTCACATTAAGGGGCACTGTGTGGCTTGCTAGGGCAGACCATGTGACCAGCCCCTAAAACAAGCACTGCTGTGTCCATAATGTCAAACACTTCCTCCATCTGCATCCATTAGCCCGCTCTGGAGGTGGCGGGGAGCGTTTGAGAGCTGAAGGAAAACAAAAGCTCCAGAGACTAGCCGCCCTCGTATAATGAAACAGTTCCCTCGACTACAGCCCCGAAGCAGCCAAAGAATTTATCCAAGGAAATATCAAAATATCAATAAGCTTCTCTGTTAGCATGAAGTGGCATCTTTTTTCTTTGTTGGGACTTCGAATATTATTTTACTATTGTTTTTAGTGTCATTTATATAATCTGCAGAATTCACTGTTTCTAATAATTTGGGAAATATTTAAAATATACAGTTTATAACATATTTTTTCAAACTTGATGTAACATAGTACAGGTTTTATTTTTAGCTTTTTACACAGCACATATGTGGACTTTATTTAACTTGCAAAGATAATCACTTATTTGTTTTAATTCCAGATATATTTATTATGTTGCCTATAATACTTTTAGAGTTGTTTATTATGTATACTCATAAAAATATTTAATTTCAAATAAATTGTGGGTCAAATTAATTTAATCAATTTAATTAACTTAATTAATTAAACCGCTGCATTCTATCATGTAAAAGACTTCACTTCTGGTTGTTAAGCAAATTAAATTATCACACATTATTATTTTATTAAGAAAATGATTTAGAACTCAACAAACTGGAATTATAAAAAAACTTGTATCAATGTGTAAAACATTTGTAATATATGTATAAATAATATATAAAAGATACATACAAACATACATCCCAAACCTGATATAATGTACAGTCATGGGACATTTAACTCAGTTAACTGAATAATATATTTTATTATTTTTTATTCTTTCAAAATAAAAAGTACATTTATTTTTGCAACTTGCACTAAAGAAAAATCTGAATGAAAAAAAAAAGACATGTTTTTTTTTTTTTTTAAGAAAAAGGTTTTTAGCCATAAGCAAAAAAGATGATAACCCCATGAAACCTAGATGTTTTGACAAATCAAATGACTTGACAATAAAAACGTCATCAAAAGTACGCGTTGGATCCTCTTCATCACAGAAAATGTGTCTGCCACAGTTTTAGATTCCTTTATTTACTCTGCTCATGCTCCACCTCGCCCATACTTTGATATATACTTTGATGCAGATATTCCACAGGCCCCTATCGTCCAGTCATGCACGCTAAAACATGGCTGGACCCTGGGACAGACGCGCTGAAATGTCTCTGGGCTTACCTATCGGACCAACCTCCCGTGTGTTTTACGCTGAGAGGACCCAAACATCGGAGTGAGCTCTGGTGTTTGGGTCTGATTTCTCAGCTCATTCATCTTGACTGTAGTGGTAGAGTGCGTCTCGCAGGCTGGCGTACTTTCAGCCAGCTTGAATGTAATGATATTTATTAGAACGTGTCCTCGCTTGCTGTGTGTCTCTTACCGTATGTCTGACGTCATTGTCCTAGATACCAAGAGGTGTTTACATATGACTAAGGGGAGGAGGGTTGTACTAAAGAATTTTGCTAAATGTAACCTTTTAGTCCCGTTGAAACTGTAAAATCTATTCATTTCTGACCTGCCCAGAAAAGAAACATGATCTCAAACTTAGAATAAATAGCTATATGCATAAACCCAAATGACATAACATCCAAATACGACATATGAATCCACTTCCTGTTTACACACGTTAGAATCAGAATGAGAAAAGGATTTATTTACCTTGGTTGTTGGTGCATACATGAATAGATTGTTATCACGTTAACATGAAATAATCAAACAATACATAATAACACATACATAAGAATATGTAACTATTTACCATGAAGAAAAAAGAGGCTGTATGGAATAGTGCAGGATATACAAAAGTATATAGAAAGTGCAGAGGACAGGATTTAGGAAATAATAATAATAATAATAATAATAATTACTTAATTTAGTCCTGTTGAAACTTCCAAATTGTTGTGGCTGACCTGCCTGTTAAATTAATATGCTATCAGATTTCTAAATAGCTATTTCAAAAGAAATAGCTACATAAATACAAATATGACCATCAGAATTTATTACCCCCACTTTTACATAATAAATAGGGTTTATTGTAAATAAGATATGGAGATTGATTAATATTTCAGTAGTCAGTGATCAGTTGATGTTTTGACAACCATGCACCATCTATTTCCTTTCCAAATAAATAAAATCAGGAGAAACATTCAACAAACAGCAGATACAACGTGTACATATTATTCATTTAAGGTTATTCTTCTACTGCAAAGAGAAACCACCACTGCCCTTCTCGCGTCGAGCCTGAGGCGCTGATCCCTGCTGCAGGTTGACTGCCGAGAATGTTGGCTGGAGAGACTGTGTGTGTGTGTGTGTGTGTGTGTGTGTGTGTGTGTGTGTGTGTGTGTGTGTGTGTGTGTGTGTGTGTGTGTGTGTGTGTGTGTGTGTGTGTGTGTGTGTGTGTGTGTGTGTGTGTGTGTGTGTGTGTGTGTGTGTGTGTGTGTGTGTGTGTGTGTGTGTGCTGCAGGCCTTGGAAAAAGCAGTAGCTCCCCTGTGTGGTTTGCTGGTGTAAGAACACCTGGCACCGCAGGGGGAGAGGTGGGCATTTGGGTACAAAGACATACCCTGCACAGCCCCACTGACACAACAAGAGGAAAGACTTTGACTCCTGCGTTGATGCCCGGACATTAATACATTGCAAAAAAACGTACCTGCCAGTCAATTTGGAAGTGACGCATCGCTGGTGTTCTTAAAAACCTAGTGGGAGTTAGCAAATATGAGCTGCCTTTCCCCTCCGCGTTTAGCCCTCTGCCTGTAGCTCTTGTTGTTGAAACACACGTAGAAAAGCCTCTGTCATCACCCATCTCTCCATGTGACATATGACAACTCCCCCAATACCCACACTCACACACATGCCTGAAAACATCCACATCCACACATGAATTACTAGAGCTGAAAACAATTACTCAACCCCTTGTTTTCCACTCTCCGTGTCTCTCAAGTTTCTGGGATTTTTCAAGCGAACATGACGTACACCGACGTACACGCACAAGCAGAAATACGCACGTGAGAGGGAAGATATTTGCTAACATACACAAACAGAGGTGTTTGGCTGGAGGCCCTTTGGTTCAAGTTGATGTTTGGGGTTGAGCCGTGATATTGTGGAGCTTCAGAGGCGGCCTAATGCAGGATCAGGTGTCTCCGTCCATGCCTACGTGGAGCCGATGGATAGCTTCAGATGGCATGTGTCCTCTCTGGACACTGGACACTTCACCACCCCCCCCTCCCCCCCCTCCACCCTCCAAATATTTACCTGACATGTCTACGTGGGTGGTGGCCCATCTAAAGAAACACGTATACACACATTCACATTGATGGATTTCTTTAGTATACAGATATACACACTGGGGTTTTACTGATTTGGGGTTTTGAAAGCCGATATGGATGCTGTCCATTCTAGTATTATACTTCATAAAAAAATGTGTTCAATAAACTATGAGTATTTAAAAGACACGATCATTGTGAAGGTTTTACATCATTGTAACATGTAGGTATAAATTGATATAAACAAGTTTCCACAGTGTTACGGCCAAATGATCAAATAGTCTCAAGTTCTGAGAAAGGTATTCCCACGACATATAATCAAATACACACTCAGGTTGATAAATGCACACACACACACACACACACACACACACACACACACACACACACCTGCACACACCTGCACACATGCTTAAACACAGGTCCATTCCCGCGTCAGGCCTCAATGGTGTCGACACTTTGAAGTTGTCGGCTGCTTGTTTACCGATGCAAATTAGCAGGTAGGGGACCTTCAGAGGAGCAGAGAGCGTGGCAGCTTCGTGGGTGGTGGGTCCTCCTTCTAACTCAGCACCCCAACTCATCTTCTTCCATACATTCCCCCCCCCCAGTGAAGGAATGCTTTCAGATGGACTCACCTGGGCAAAGGGCTGAGGTCAGGCTTGTGGAGGCTGAAGTGAGAGCAGAGGGGTTAAACTCGACTGTCTGATAGGTAGATAGATAGATAGATAGATAGATAGATAATGACTTTATTAAGGGAAATTAAGGTGTCTTTTCAGCCAGGTACCCTAAATACAGTCACACCAGAATACTGTTAATACAGTACAATACAATGAGATACAATCACAATACAATACAAACGCACTGAAGAGGAGAAATACAAATACAGTTGGAATGCATTGCACAGTAAAGAACTTTACAGTGTGATACATAGATGGTAGCGCTGAACGATGACGTGTTTCAAATCAAAATGGCGATTTGAAAGAATGCCATTAGCTAATCCTGAAGACCGCGATTAATCGAATGTGAAATAAATAAAAGAAATTACAAGATAAATGCTACAATAATGTAACATATCACATCATACATTTACACAATGTATTAAATTTCTAGTTTAAGTGGCTCTTTAATTTATTTTTGTCACTTTATTTAACATGATCGTAAAAGGTACAATATGTAGCTAGAAAAACCAAATGCGAATCGTAATCCAAAATATTTGGGAGAAAAATTGCAATTAGATTTTTTTCAACCAAATCCTTCAGCCCCACTGCCTGGTTGGGAGCAGTCTGACTCTTAATTATTTATACTTAACTTTATATCAACTGATAAATGGAAGTGGTGTGTGGTAGTACTAAGTGTTCCCTCATGAGTTAGAAATATATTCTGTTTACTGAGCTAAAAAGTAGTTGATTTTTCAGATGCATCGTCACACAGATGGAAACAGGGTAGCTCATCAAAGGTTGTTTGGGAGATACATTATTTGACAAGGCAGTAATTAAAGTTACATTTAATGTCTCCAATTTGTACAATTTATTTTAAATCCTAAACCGTTTTGTGGCTGAAAGTCCTATTTGCCCATAGAAGTCATTAATTAGGACCATTACCCGTGTCTAACTTACATTATACTAACATTATAAATATGAAGATAGGTGGTTGTATCAGAAATTATTTGAACTTTTATTAACATACTTGAAACATTTCTGTTTAGGCCAGTAATTAATAGTAAAAAATGATGACTGAGGAAGGAAAAATATCTAAAATGTAGTACATTTAAACCGATGACTGACTGATGGCTGTTAGTGGGATAAGCAGCAGGAAGTATCCGTCCAGTCCAAATGATATGCTTTTATATACAGTATATATATTTATTACATTTGAGTCATTTGCAGAAAAGCTATTCCACATTGTTTTCCAATTCCGGGTGTTCTGGCTTTGCGGAGCAGAAACAGGAAATGGGACTGAGCTTAATACTGTGACGGAGAGCCGTCTGCTTGACCAAATAAGAAGAGTAAACAGCAGTCGGTCCGCTGGGATCTCTGCTGCCGCTGCTTTCAATGCTGAGAACGCCACACTCCACCTTTTCCCACTTACTGACCCAAACACACTGGCCTGCCACGTACAGCTAGCTGCATTGTGTGTGTATATGTGTGTAAGTAAGTGAAGAATGTGTGTATTTGCTTGTGTGCATGAAAAGATTTTTTATGAGCAATTGCATTTTTACTTAATATGTTTTGTGTTGTGCGACCACTTTCAGTCCACTGTGTGTAGGAAAGCAGACGATGATGACTGAGGATCTGTTGATCTGTTGAAATATCAACCTATACCCACAACACCTGCCTGCTTGACCAATGAGTAACGACCTCCTTCCGTCACATTTTGGGAATACACAATCAATGGCATACAGTACAAGTTACAGTGTGTGACTTGAACATATATGCAGCACCCCCTTTAGGCCGGTTGGTGTAGTATTGAAACAGTTGACATGGAGCACATCATTCCCCCAATTTCCCCGCCAATCAGCTACTGTGGAATATTATGAGTGATGATCGCAAAGTCTTGGACAGTTAACAGCACACAGAGGTGGGTCATGCAGGTCTATGCAACTGTGGGTTTGTGTGTGTGTTTGTGTGTGTGTGTGTGTGTGGACAGGGATTATTTGCCCCCCTCCCACCCACTATTTCCACCCTCTATCCCCCCAAGTGGCTTGTGACAGCCGGCGGTGTCAGTCACTTAGTGTAGTGTGTGTGTGTGTGTGTGTGTGTGCGTGTGTGTGTTTTTTTGTGTGTGTGTGAAGGATTGTTAGCATTAGGGCTGGCTGAGTAAACAGGGCTCTGGTGACCTATGAAGGCTTTTCCATATCATTCATTCTAATATAAATGTGGAAAACTATCGTGTGGAGGCGGGGGGGTAGCCTCAGATCACGTTTGTTTTCACGCATAATGAGGAGTCAGATCACATGTTGGCATGTGATGAAACTCTTCATACATCCATGGATAAAACTCCCAGCATGCTGTCTGGCTCTTTTTAATGTGTTTGATATGCATTTAAATCATCCATCCCCATTTGAGAATATGAGACTTCAGCACACACACACACACACACGCACGCACGTGCGCGCGCGCGTGCGCACACACACACACACACATACACATACACATACACACACACACACACACACACTGTCTTCAGTTCACAAGTACAGAGAGCCGAAGTCATGCCCTGCTTTCAAAAGAATATGAACGGTAGTGAACAGGGAGAGACAAATTATTGTTTTATTGTCCAGTTCAACTGACTCTGACATTTGGGTTCTCACATACTACAGCTTTGTCGGTAATTTCTAGACAGTTCAGGGTTCCAGTGCATGTGTGAAAGTGTTCCACTCTATTAGGTTAGCAGCCTCCAACTGTGTCATTGATCAACACAGGTGTTCTCATTGATATGTTGTATTTCTGAATATATTATTATATATTATAATAATACCTGCTAATGATCCCGGGAGGCTACCGTGAACGCTACAATGACAAGTCTTGGATTATGTGTTCAGATGGGACAGAAAGTCGTCATCCAGGTGGAAATGCATCAGCCAATGGTGCGGAGGAAACAGTGATCGATCAGTAGAGGTTGACCAAAGAGTAGTAGAGGGTTTCTAACAGTGTCTCTGGTTTCTGTAAAAAAGAACAATTGATAAGAAACAGCTGCCAATACAACTGTGCAGAATAACAAATAGCATGCTAGAGATAAAGAACATACAAGTACAACGGTCCAGGTGAAAGACATGCGTTTAGATGATATGCAAACCAGATTTTCCCCCTCCCCTTATTTTTTTTAAACATCTTTCCACTTTATTCAACTTGATTTGACCTTTTGGGCATTTCTGGGTCTGTTTCTTACCTAAAAACAGCCAAAGAATGGGAAAGTACAGATGTTGGTTGGTGCTAGCCGAGAAGTGACACTCCGTGTGTGTCTGTAAAAAGAGCAAAGCTCCTGTCTTTCATTCATTAAGTGATTTTAGTTATTATTAATATTGTTGCTTTGTTTTAAAGAAAAGAAAAAGTGTTACATATTAAGTGTTTAAGTATGGATGGCAAATATAATTACAAATCTAGCTAAATTTCTGACTTGAGCAGATGCATCTTACGGGTTTCATCGGTTGCTATGACAATGTTTTCCATACTTTTAACAATTTTCCTAAACTCTTAAAACACCTACACACCTACAACACACAACTGGCTAAACGGTGAACTTCATGCTCAGAATCACACATTGTAGACTTAACTCCAACACTAATTTTCAAAATACAATAATACACTAACACAACAAGCAATGTCTACCGAAACAATGCAACATCCCATAATTCTTCCAAAACACTAACACATGTTCTCTCCCACCAGGAACATTCAGTCAGCCATAGCCCAGTGTTATTAAAACACTAATATCACATTCATTTACAGAAACTGCATTATTTACTATGTGTCAGGTCTGCCCATAAATAATAGATAATATAATAGATAATGGTATATTATATTGAGCGTAGATTGTGTTTTACTCTGCTCTTCCTCTCTAAGCCTCTCTACATTTTAGTTTTGTTGGGTTTAGTAAATGCTGCATTTGGTTTCTTTTCTTGCAGAAATTCAATACAAAAATAAATGAGCCGTGTCGGAGTGGCGTTATAGAATGTGTCTCTCCGCGATGGGAGTCGAGTGCAGATGGGAGTTGTGCCTGCGTCACTTTGCGACAAGTCGCCTACAAGATGCTAACGAGGGACTTCTGTACTGTCAACCCAGTGGAAATAGACCTACTTAACCAAGTTGGGTCACTGCTGCTACAAGTTAGCATCAAACACAACAAGGCTGTCAGGGGAATAGGTTTTGAGCTAACGTTAGCAATCAGAGAACCATAGATAGCTACAACTTTTTGAAATCATTTTTCATCTGCTGTTATTGTTTGTAATGAGAAATGTTTATTTTTTTATGGATTTCACAAATTTCCATATGACATTTATGTCGTAAAGCATGCACGACTCCCATCTGCCCCCGACTCACATGGGGCAGAGACAGAATGAATGGTTTATGAAAAAAAGGAAACAGAGACAGAGTTGTCCTGGTCCTCGTCTTCCTCACCCTCGTTCAGGAATTTTTTTCTTACTTTCTGTGTTCACCTTCACTGTTTTGTTGCTTTTCCACACAAAATCAGCCTAAATAGGTCCTAAATAGGTCCTCTAGTACTATATGTACTACTGTAACATATCACAATACTGTATGTACTACTGTAATATATCAGAATCATCTGTGGCCAGGTTTGGTTACTGTAATCTTTGCTGTCGAAGTACAACACTAACTTACTGTAACATATGAAGAATACTGTAAAAACAGTTGGTCATGTGACTGAAAGAACCTCAACCCCTGAGTGTGTTTCCCAGATGGGAATCAGCTGATTGATCTATTACCATTACTTCAATCAGCTGTTTCTCTCATTGACCGTAACAATGGAAGACATGAAAACACAGGGGAGATATTTGTGTTTCCATTTAATAAATGAACAGCTGTTAACTTTGACTTTAGCCTATAAGTTAGGGTTAGAACATGATGGTCTCTGTTCTGACATAAAGCGGGAAAGCATTTCTGAATTTGTCAGTAAAAACCAATGTTTTGGTCTTGGTTGAGCTTGTGTGTAAAAGAAGTTCAAGCATTTAGTGCACAAGCAACTGTGTTAAGACTTTAGGAAAGTTGTTAAAAGTATTGAAAAAAAACTGTCATAGCAATCTTAAAAAACTGTAAACATTTTTTTACAGCATTTTTCATAAATGACGAAGACTCTCCTCACACCAGTTAGTCAGCTCTGTGAGTATCACCTGGAAGCAGGGAAGGGACACCTAGACTGAGTGGGATGTGTGTAGCATGTGTGTAACATGTGAAAAGAAAGATGAAGTAATGGCACGTGATGCTCCCAACGTCCGATTACAACTAGAACAGTTTAATGACTAGATAGTTGACCCAATATATAGACTTCAGATCTTTGATTATTTCTAATTGACATAGAACTCCATTTGACAACAGGATCAGTCCCTGTAACCTGGTCCCCCCAGCTTTATGCATGTCACTTGTTTTCTTTATGTCATGTTGTGCTCATAAGGTGCATACTCCTGAATACACATGCGTAGAAGAAGTCACTAGGGGCCCAACTGCATATTTTGTATATGGTTAATGGTCCAAGCTCATGGTCTACAGCGTGGTAAAACCCCCCCACTGATCATCTACTCTTCTTATTCCACTTTCTTTCCTCTTGTGCCACTGGCTTTCCTTCTCACTTTGATTCTTCTTTCCTGTCCCTTTATCTTGTTGTATTTGTCTCTCACCTTCCCACCCTCCACTTCTCTCTCTCTCTCTCTCTCTCTCTTGTGCTCTCTCTTTTCTGCAGCCAGTTGATTTATTCCTTGCGCTGTTTTCCCTGGACCACATGGCCCGGCAGTTTGCCCTAGCTTCACTCATCCAGAGACGATGTCATTCATATCCAGTTAAATAAATGGCCCTATAAATTTCCTCCAATAATAAGCCCGGGTGCTGCTGGAATGTGCGGCAGCTCGTTGGGGACGGGCCGGGGAGGGGGGGAGAGAGAAACATCCACACAAACCCAAAGACCCAGACAGGCTGGGCCAGTGTGAGAAAGCATGGATGCTGTGTGGAGGAAGTGGAATCTGCGTTGAGCAAGTGTGTGTGTGTGTGTGTTTGCATGCGAGCGAGCGAGGGAGGCAGGGAGGATTGGGTGGGTGGGAGATTCACGGCCCTTGTCTGCCTCCCTACCTGGAACGAGACCTCAGGGACACTTTAAATCAGCCCACCCAGGGACAGAGACACCGATCAGGCCTCCGTCAGACTCGCTAAATCCAGTCATGTGTGTGTATCTGCACGTGTGTCTAAAAATGTATGTCACTGGGTCTCAGAGCAATGCAGCTAACTCAGCTACAAGTCTGTATTTACAATCCCCGCCATCACTGTCATCTCCCAGCCAATCCCACGGCTACGTCACACGGTGAAGAAACACTAACATCGTCTCCTGCGTTCACGCCTCGCGTCCACGCTACTCCGGTGATGCTGCGGACCCTGTTTGAGTTTGGGGTAGTTGCAGTCTGGACGTCATGCTGCCAGCAGAGAGAGAGGTATTACGGACTAACGCTGAGTTTCTTCTCTAACAAAGGCTCCTTGGCGGTACACAGACACGTGCACGGTGCACATTAAGCAGACAGCGGCCTGCATCATCACTCGAACTTTGACCTAACAATTCAATCTATAAAGCACTTTACAGAGGGAGAGTTCTGCCGTCATTTGTTGCTCTTTTCCCCTCGGCCACAGTCTGTGTGTTTACCTCAGCTGATTTATCGGCCCTCCACTGCAGTAGCAGCCTGGCAGTACATGAGAAAGATGTCTGACCGCCGCGCCGTTCCACCGCTACGAGTCTCTGCGGGAAGCTGGGAAACTCAATATTATTTCTCCCACCAACAGGGGGATGCGTTTAACACAAGGGGGTCGGACGGCTGGTGGTGGGCCGGGGGGGGGGGGTTAGGTGGATGTCACGTTCATTTCACAGCACAGCAGCAATGACAGCGTGAGAGGCAGACAGATCCCATCAAAGAGCTCCGTCTCCTGTGGCGTCTGGTCTTACCATGTGGGCCTGACTGAGCCCCTCGGCCTTCTGTGGGAGGAATATCGTGATTAGGTGGGGTGGGAAATGGTTTAACCTGCTGTTTTGTAATCCATTTGCACTCAGGGGTGGGACTAGAAGGGGGGCACGGGGGGGGGGGGTCCCCCCACCTCCCTCCTGAAATATGATTGCCCCCCCTCCTCTTGGGCCAGAGTGCTGTCATTCTGCCAATTGTGATTGGATCAGAGGACTGCCATGGAGACTATTCAAAAAAGATTGAAGAAGGACTGAGTCTACAGAAAATGTGTTTTGTATTCAGACATACAATTTGTTTAAAATGAAAAGTGAAATTAATAATGAATATGTTTTATTTTGCAGAGTTACATTGTGTTGTTCTGTCCAATATTATTCCTAATATCTAAGCAGATTTTCTATGCTTTATTCCCCCCCAGCAGGGGCAAATCAAGTGTGCTAAAACCTGGTACATTTATACCTTTCTAAATTCCATTCCACTCCGTTCTATGTAAATAAGTTGCCGCGTGGAGCCCCGTCTTCCCTCTTCTTAGGGGGGTGGCAGTAGCTCAGTCCATAGGGAGTTGGGTTGGGAACCGGAGGGTCACTGGTTCAATCCCCGTGGAGGGGTGACCCCCCTCCCCTCACGCTACTGACTCCAACCCGTACCTCTTACCTTGTCCAGTTATGGAACTGAGTGACTGGCCCACTGTGTGTTGCCAGTGACCCGAAACCCGTTTACTGCCTTAAATCGGTGGCCCTGTCGGCCACCCCCACCTACACAACCCCTCCAACGCCACACTGCCACCCTCCTGTCCGTCGCCTCCAGAGGATGACAAATCACCCTCAGCTCCTTAAATGGGTCTGGGTGTGCACGTGGCCCCTGGGCCCCTCCCTACAGCCTGCCCCGTCTGCTCAGTGAGGGGATTCCTCCTCCTGGAACGAGGCAGTGGACCTGGTCTGCCCCCCCCCCTCAAGAGCTCTAGCTTATATCTTATGTGTTTATTGATTCTACATGGAGAACATAAACATTGTTTGAGCGTGATGTTGACAGATCGGCTGGAAATATGAACGTCGGCCATGCTAGAAAGAAGTGGGCATTCATCACCAGGAGGATGGATACTGTTTTGTGTATGTGTGTGTGTGTGTGTGTGTGTGTGTGTGTGTGTGTGTGTATGTGTGTCTGTTACATCCGTGTTGCACAAAATCACCCGTCTGAGTGCGTGTGTGTTAGCGTATCTGTTTGTGTGTAGCTTATGTTTGCATACCTGTTGCATGAATTAATCTTTGCGTGTGTGTGTGTGTGTGTGTGTGTGTGTGTATGTGTTCAGCTGTGTGAGTGTGTGTGCTTACTCCATAACCGTCTGGCTCCCATGTGAGGCAGTAAATCTATCATTCCTGCTGCGTTTACCTACCACTTCACAGAGCTGTATGTCCAGTGTAAACAACGTTTATCACTGCATGCAAATGAGCCTGTAAGCCGCAGCCTCCACAAAGACTCCATTCACTCCCAGCATGCCCTTTTACCACGGTGAATCTGATACCCCAGATTACAAGCTTACTCCCAGGCATTGTATGCTGCTTTGCTGTCACTCATGCTCCACAATGGTTCCCTCCAAACGTCATTTTTTTTATTTTTTTATTTTTTTTACAAATAGTCTGCAGCCATTATTAGAGTTATGACCAATCTCAGGCCACATAAATGTCATGTTTCAAACCTTGACAGGCCTGCTGTGAACACGACACAAGATTTATCTCCTCTCCACCCTCCTCTCCCTTTTCTTCACCTTCTATTTCCTCCTCTTGTAACTTGTCTCCCCCCCCCCCCCCCACCCTTATTTTCCTTTTTTTCTCTCCTTACCCCCTCCCTGCATCCTCTCAAGGAGGTGGAGGTATGTGTTGATTGTAGTGATTTTGCTGTTACAGTGCCCTCTGCATTTCTGCCCTTGGGAAACAGCACCACGACTGTTAACTCATAAGTCTGTCATATTGATCCTTTTCAAAATGTTTTTCAACGCTATACGATGAAAACCTGGATTAAACCTATAGTACATCCAATTGGAGACCACATTGACATGTTCAAAATATAAATGCGACCAAAACCGGATTTCACACAGTGTCCCATGATGATCTTATCACTTTGGGCATAAAGTTAAAATTGGCCAAGAACATCCCACAACTCACCCTGGCTGAAGCCTGAACCACAGCAGCACGTGTTGCTGTAAATTGGGACTCAGGGCCCCCCTGGGAGGTAGGAAAGATTTATAGGACACTAATAAGCACTATCTCCTCAGGAGATCACACTACAAGAGGCGCTGTGTGTGTGTGTGTGAGTGTGTGTGTGTGTGTGTGTGTGTGTGAGAGAGATAGAGGAGCAAAAGATGTGCGCTTAGGTTTAAAATAATGTACATAATATAATATGAATATTGGAACTGGAATGTGGAGAAGTTAAATACCAGCAAACAGATAAAGGTTGCCCCCAAAGGCAAAATTTCGCTAGCCAAGATTCGCGAGGTGATTCACTGTGTGGAACCCCATCGTTAGCGTCAGGTGTGCACATGCAGGGCTGCCTTTAAGGAGGAAGGAAGGTGCCATGGTATAAAGAGTGACACAGTTTGCGTAGGGAGGAGTCGGCGTGGATGTATGGACAGGTCAAACAGGACCTTCAACCAGGAGACCGCTGTTTGTGTCCTGTGTGTTAGTCAACGTTGACTTATTTTAACTTTTAACTATTTTAACCTACTAAAATGAAGTAACCTATGAAGTCTATCAGACCGCCCTGCGCATTGAATGCCAGTGGGTCCGAACTAAGCGGCCTCGTGTGACAAGTTGGGAGTGACTGCATTTACTTTCTCAGCACATATAACAACACATATAACATATCCAGAGAGCTACACCTTCATGAGAGGCCGGGGACTGCCAACCGAAGTGTGAATGCAGCGTTGCACACACGGCTCCGCAGCCGCAGCTTGCTAAGCCTTCCTCCCAGAAGGCCTTTTCATACTTCAGGCTTCTCTGCTTTGAGCCAGACGCACTTCTTTCTCCGAGTTATGACTCCAATAAAGACACTGGAGCTAAAAATGATTTCATATGCAGTCTTGCTGTGTATGTTCAGTATGTGCGAGCTGCGTGTGGCGTTAGGACATGCTCCCTGTCAGCACCACTTTGGGTTTGACAGGCTGCCTTCTTGTAAGAGCTGCCTTTGACAGAGCAACAATACCATCAAATCTGACTAAAGACACACACACAAAAAGAGAGCTAATATGCTGCTGTTGTGAGTGTGTATGTGTCTGCATGCATAAGCGTCTATTTGTTGTGTGTGTGTGTGTGTGTGTGTGTGTGTTCACCTGTGACCGTGGTTATTCATTAGAAGAGATGAGCTCATGAGGGTGGGTCCGACAGAGGGATTGCTGAGTGTATGGGCTTGCGGCCATCATCAAATCCAAGGTTAATCCCGGCCTTTCACACCGGAGAGTTTGGATAGCAGAGAGCGTGGTGGGTGGGTGGCACTGAGAGAGTGAGTGGCAACAAGATAAAGACTTGGATAGTAAATATCTGAAACCATATTGAGATCTGAGTGTATCAACTTTTTTGCTGTTTTTTTTACACACAGATGCAGAACCACTTTAAGCTGATACGTATTTGTTTAACACAATGTTTCCTGTTGAAGATGAACATTAATTTGATTCTTAAAGTGCCAATATTATGATACTCTGGTGTGTTATTTTGTGTCTCTGGTGCTTCCACACACATACAAACTTGAAAAAACCCATCCATGGTGTTTTGAGTGAGATCCGGTTTCTGAATGTCTTCTGTCTTCAGTCTCTGGGTGAGCTGTTCAACATCTGCTCGGCTTTCTACGTCTCTAGCCCAGACCAGGTGGCTAACCGTAGCATGTAAATATTTTTTTTATTTTTTAAATTAAACCATTTAAACCTATTCTTGTACAACCTCAAAATACAATTATGAACCTGAAAATGAGCAGAATATGGACGCTGTAAAGTTCCTCAACATAGAAACAGTCTTATGTGTCATTTATACTACAGGATAGTTGTAGCCATTAGTTTAAATCATGTCAGTTTAGTATGACAGACAGCTCTAAGACTACCTTAACTACAGTTGCTATGCAGAAGAAGCGAGTCAGAGGTGAGAGTCAGAGCTGTAACGCTGTGTTGCTGCACATGGAAGCAAAACACTGTGCCATGAGAAACCCAGAACCTAAACGAGAGCTAATACTCCTTGGGAGCAGTAGATGACTTCCTTAATGTTGCTGATTTTTTGGCAGCCCGGCCCTGCTGTGGGCCTGTAGTGGAATGTCATCACCAGACCCAAATGGATTCGGTGGTTTCATGCTCATTCAAGCCCAGGCTGCGCTCCAACTGTAAGCCATCTGCTGGGGCTTGTACTTCTGGAGCCCTGGACACACTAAATAAGTTGTCCTGCTTTGGAACTCCGTTGAACCAGACCAGTCGAACGGTCAGTGGTCAGTGTTTAGACGTGTCCTTAACCCTCACTGTACATTCAGTCTATTATTAGTACCACCGTTGCTTCCAACTACACACAGAGCACCTACATTAACCATGGATGTATTCTAGGAACTAGAACTAAAACATTTAAGGCTGAGCCCCATTCATTCCTATGGCAGGGGGTCACACTTTAAGATCTTTATTTATCCCTAATGGGGAAATTACACTTTACATTCTGTTGTTAATATACACTACACACAGACCTGAAATACACACACACTCCTAAACATGCAATGGAGAGATGTCAGTGTGTGGGCTGCAACAACAGGTGCAGTGATTGGGGGTGCTTTACTTTGCTTAAGAACACCTCGGTAGGGACTTGATCAAACAACCCTCAAGATCCCAACCCAACTCCCTACGGACTGAGCTACTGACACCCAAGCCCAGCATGTGTATTGTAAAGGGCATTTTAGACTCTTGACACCACAAATGACAGAGCAGGCACACTAGAGAAACTTGCCGGCTACACACTCTTCTAACTTCAATGGGGATTAAATGATTTACTCATGAAGCTCCTCTAGACTTTCCAAATGTTATCCGACCAAAAGGATCGGAATTCTGATAGCAAAAGGAGTTTTTTTGCTGGGGTTGTGTGATGCCTAAAAAATGTGTCCACAGACGAGTGTTTTTTATGTGAGTGTATGGTCAAAGTGATGCTAGGGGCATCATGTGACAGTTCCACTGTTTGGCTGCTAGGTTTGATTTGCTTCCGAGCCCGGCAGCACACTTCCTGGGAGCTCGATGGTGTTTTTTGCCTCCAGCGTCGCCTTCCAGGCAGCTAACCCTAACCTAACCATTACCATGCTGCCTGGCAGGAGATGTTGGGGGCAAAAAACACCAAAAATCTCTATACACATGTCATGCCACCATCCCCAAACCTCAAGCACACACTGCCTCTCAGGATTCATATGTGCTTCTTGGCAGCAGCTGCAGCCTTTTGTGATGGGGGTTTAGCCCTGTGTGTGTGTGTGTGTGTGTGTGTGTGTGTGTGTGTTCTCTTGCACCACCACAGCTGACAGGGCATTAAACCACTCTGAGCAGCATGTAGCCACTGGCATGTAGTCTGCAGGGGGTTTAGAGGGCAGAGAAAGTCACAATGTTTTTCTCTTGGTTGCCCCCACACACACTTTCTCCTTTAATGTGGGTGTCACTCCCTTTACTGTTCTCAGACATGTGCGCACACACACCTAGACAAAAAAGGGTGAAAATCCATTACGAATGATGAAATCCATCCTTTGAGGTTTACTTTTCCTGCTTCCCACAATCTCTCTCTTTCTCTCTCTTGCCTGACGGGTTGTTTCGCCCCTTTTTTCGCCAACAGAGAATTCCACAGGAAACGACGGTAATTAAGAAATATTGATGCTGGATACATCTATTTGCTTATCCAAAAAATGATCATTAGCAAAATTCGGCCGCAGTCGTTCATCACTGTACTGCAGCACTTGGCATCTGAACACACACGCTGGCTGCAGGCCTATCCCAGCCTTTCTCTCACAGATGACTTCATTAGGGCTCGGTTTGCTGTCCCGTAAACACGTGTCTCTCTGGGAGATATGATATAATGGCAGGACTCACTGTTCATCCATCTTCCATGCACATGGTAAAGCATAACATCCCTAAGCGAAACAACGGGCTGGACATGCTGCTCCAATTCACATGACACAGACTTTACGGACTTTGCATGCTGATGAGTTTGTGTTAGCTTTTAAAACCGGTCTCTTGATATGTTTTCAGAGAATTATGAGGCAATTAGTGTGGGAATCGTGTCACCATTATGATACACTGAAACAGCTGAGTCCTTCCATTCGAGAATAATGAGCACCACTTACAGTTGAAGTGAAGTTTAAGGTATTCCTGCTTTTTGAAATATAAGCTATAATAATACATCTATTGTGCCTATTTTTCACATGTGTATCAGACTGTAACTACATACGTTGATACAGAATCCTTTTTCAATAAAAGCCTCCACAGTTTTGGTTTAGTTCCGTTAGCTCATTACGACACCTGTCCCTTTACAGCATTTGACGGGACCCGTTTGAACATTTTGGTCACCTCCAGATGTTTTGAGGCTGTGAAGCTGATTGTCTGACTTGTTGTGTTCTCTGTTCAGGAAAACCCAGAACAACTTCTCCCAAATTTGAGATTCGCTCTGCAAGTCCGTCCGGCCAAAAGCCCTTTCAAGCCCATTTCAGATTTTTCCAAATCGAGGCACCAATCACAACCGCCGAGGCAGGCTTTACGCGATGATGGTATATCTGCAACATGTCATCTCCTTCATCGCTCTGATTGGCTTTAGGTCGATTTCAATTGCGCCCAGAGTCATTTGAGCGGCGTCCGTTGGTGACGCCCCTATTAGAGACATTGTAGCAATGTTGCTGTGTTCCCAGATCTAAGCAATTGTACTTTGGAGAGAACAATGTTCTAATTATAGATAGAAATGATGGCAAAATAACAAAAAATAAGACCCACGTTGTTTTGCTTCCTAAAAGTACGATCGCAAAAACCTTCCCACAGAAATTTGATTTACCAACTCTGAGACTGCATTTTTATCGCTTGCATTCAAAAGAGCTTGCCACCCACCCAAGTGCACACAGACGCCTAATTAATGGGAGGAGCACAAACCCCTGCAGCTCTGGAAAATAATATGAGGTCTGTTTGCATCTTGATTTCTTTGGCTGCATCCAGACAGGTTTATATTTAGAAGAAGCCAAAGGACAGATTTAACCTCTGCTCTTGCCAATGTTTCAGACATTGCGGTAATCTGTACTGCCATCCACTGGGAGTCCTCAGGCCTAATTGATCGCTCTGCAGGGCTGAGCAGCTCCGGAGAGCTCACAACCTGCAGGGTTCCATTCCACCTCACCACTGCAGGGGATTTCACTCTCTTGTCAAGTTGTTCTTATCTCTGAAATATCTTGACCGAAACATGAGATAGGCTGAAAGATCCCAGGACGAGTTGTCCAGACTTGCAATATCTTGCATGTTTAAGGACATCATTATTTGGTGAAAAAGCTATTGAACAACACAATAAAAGGCAAAAGAAGAGCAGGAAATCTGTGATGAAGGACAGTGCATCACATCCACCCATGATGACACTGCCAAAGCAAACACAAAGACCTGGAACCAGATTAACAAACATAACCAGCCTGACAAAGTCCCTGCTGTTGGAATTAAACAGTGGTGGAGAATTTACATGCAGGAGCAGCAGCATACCGACTGAACTTCAAATCATCAATCATCTCCTCGGATCCATCTACGCAGCTTGATTTGTACAGATGGATCACAACTTGATTGATTGATTTATTTCCACCTCCGCTTGATTTTCAGTCTGATGGAGCAGTACTTGAGAATGAAGGGACTTGACTTCAATTCTCAGGAAACAGGAGTCTTCTTATTTGTCCAGAAAAAGAAACAGAATATTGAAAAGCGCAAGAGACGTTTTTTTGAAGCGTGAAGGCTACTGTAGCTGTAATATGTACTTTGAACTTGCGATATACTGTACAATCTCAATGCTAGATGGGAGAAATTCCCACACATTGGACCTTTAAAGCAACAAAACAGCGTTAATTGTCATTCAAAAAATAATTTTCAGTTCAGTACAATCGGACAATAGTAGCTTTATATGCAGGTGTTCCTTTCCAGCAGCACGGAGTCCGAGACACAGTGAATTATGTCTCGCTGGAAGCTGTGTTGGCATACACCTGGAGACGTAAGGTAGTTTCTTATTTTACAGCTTGTTCTATCTGTGTTGCTGAATTATTTTCCCTGTTAAGCAACAGGGAGGAAGAGAAAAAAGAGAACGAGCTCTGGCACTTGTTGTGACTCGCAGCATCCAGCAAAAGGAAAGAGGCAATTACAGAGCTTGTTTTCCAGAGAAACCCACAGCTCTGGCTCAGGATCCTACAGTGGTCTCCTCGCCCGCATCCACTACACTATCTGAATATAAATTACACAACTAATCCGTTTGAAGATTTTATATAATAAACACATTTCAACTCAACATGTCAGTCTGAAAGGAGTACTTCACCGAGTACTTCCCAGATTTAACTTTAGACTCCCGTAGCGTTGCCAGGGGTAGGATGCCACTGACAGTGAGGAAGGCAGATTATAGTCGGTCTGTTACCCGGGAGATGATGAAAATAAATTGTTTGTTCTTTGTTTAGGCTACTCAAGAATTCAGAAAAAAATCTTGAAATATGAGAAAAGTTTATTTGAGGCATGTCAAGTATAAAAGCATACCGATTGGTCTTCCTATAATTTGTACATGCAAATTGATAGTCTGCCTTTCAGCCTGTTTAGGCATCCGAGATGTAATTTACTACATTAATTGATACACATCAGTGTATCACAATGATTGGACGAACGCGTCACATGGGTCTAGTTTCTCTAGAAATTAAAGGCCAGACTGTCATAGCGGCTTGTCCAGAATACGATCTCCTATTTTACTAAATAGTTCACCGACAACATTTGAAGGAGAATCAGCCGTGCGGCTGCTGAATCTGTCTTCATTTCAGATCCACAAAGGTCCGTTTAAAAGACTTTTGCCAGATTTTGAGAGACTCTGGTCACACTCATCCAGCTCGTCATTTCCGGGTTAGCACTCCACCAATCAGATTAGTCATTTGAGTCAGACTGCCGGCAGTGCCCGCTTTCTGACTGAACACGTCAGCTTGGCCAAAATGAAGGCCGCCGGCCCCTCCAGACCCCTCTGGACCCCTCTGGACCGCTCCGGACGGACGATACTACAGGACCCACCGACCAGACTCGAGTGTCCGACCTCGCCAGGCGGTCTGACGGTTGGTTATCTGGTTGGTGTTTCATGACCTTAGAAGTCATTTTGCAACCGTTCTGGCAGCACAAGGAGCAAAAATCTCTGTGTATCATCGTAAATTCGTAGTTTCGTAGTTTCATGATACAAGCATCTTTTTTTATGTACAATATATACATATATATATATATATATATATATATATATATATATATATATATATATTTAAACCCACATTTGTTTGTTAATACCAAAAACACTTCAGTCACTGATCATTATGGTAGATAACTTCATTTTGATAAAAGGAAAAGTCCCGTACATATACATTTACAAGTTTCCACAGGCCCATTTCCTCTTTTAAATAATTGTGCATGGTTAGCCTCTGGAGGAGGGTCCACGGGGTCTCATCTAAGTTTCCAGAGGTGGACCTAATGTTCTGTAAGACCCCAAAGGACTTAGGGAAATGGTTTCTCTGTGTGTGCCGTTGACTCCACTTCCCCCTCCAACATCTCAGGAGGTCCAGCCAGGTCTGGCAGCCCCTCAAAGACGCCCTTCTTTTGCCCTGTGCCCCCGGGGAGGGCAGCCCCCCAACATTTATGCAAAGTCAACAAGCCCTAATTGTAGTATCAGCTTACAAGCTAAATTCCTCTTGAGCCCATTAACAACTGCAGTTAATTATAAGTCAAGCGGAAGGGGTGTGAGTGACAGCGAGAAGAGAAGATATAGAATCACAGTGGAAAGAGAAAAAAAAGAAGCCTGGAAACCTTTCAAGTTACATCACAGATCCAATACGCACACGCATTCACACAGGCACAGTAGACTTGACTTTTTTTTTCTTTTCGGCGGACCTCCCAGACTACAGTAAATCTCTTATTCATTGGTTTTTGTGGCAGGGATTTGCTCTAATGAAGGAGAGGATCAGAGCTGTGACTCGCACTTTGTCAAAGTTACAATCAGACCAATTTTCCTTCAGCCATGATCTAAATACCCTCTAATTACACTCCTGGACAGCTGAGTTCACATGAATCTTAAAAAAGAATGTGACATGAGGAAGTGAGCCATCACACTGTGGCAAATACGAGTTCAATAGGCGTAAGCTGGCCTGTTGGCGTAGTGCTGTGAACGTCCTGCTAGAAGCTATGCACGATTCTGCTGATACTTCAGAAACTGCTAAAGACAGTTGTTGGCAGCATGTCAAATGTGTCTATTCTTAGATTTCCAATCTTTAAAAATCTACATTGACAAGTGGATAAATTAATGGTTTTACATTTGCTTTTTATAATTGTATCCTTAAATCAAGCCCTAAAGACAGAATCACACTGTTGTGTTCCCAGGAAGACAAGTGGTTTGCCAAATTCCCCACAACCTTTTCCAGAGCCTTACAAGTCCCAGCATATACAGTCCCTGCAGCAGCACTCAGCCTCACTACAACCAGTGTACGGTATTTTTCATGGTTCATTCACTTGTTTTCACCGGCGTTGTCTAGCTGTATAAACCATCTGCTGTTCTGAAGACCTAGACCTCCTCGATCTTTCAAATGGCAAATCACGTTAGCTTGAAATCCCCTTCACTGTTTCAGGAAAGTGATGAAGGAAGAAGACAGCAGCAACACTTTGGTGAACGGAGGCACCATCAGGCCTCGTGGCTCTAAGCTTGATTTATTGAATTCGCTGTTGTCTTTATGAAGGCCAGGCTAAGACGGGGCCAACAGGTGCCAGTCTCAAGTGGGATGAGCATTAGGATGTTGCCTTTGACCCTGGAGGGAGACTGGACAGCTGCAGTGTCTGAGTATTGGTGGGTGTTGTAGGATGACGGGGGTGTACTTAAAGGAATGAATGGATTGAGTTCACCAGGTTACAGACACGGTGTTTCCAGGTCAAGGCAGAAAGGCCTTACGTGCCAGAACGTTCTGTTGATGTGAGCTGAGTTTGACCGTGAGTTGGTCACTGTAAAATGGAAGAACTCCTGAACCATCAGACTCATCTTAAAGCTCGTCTTCTCCAATGAAACTCAGTAACTAAGCAAGAAAGGACTTTCCTCAAGGATGTCCAAGAAACTTTCGGCACCATTTACTTCCTAGGAAGCCTACGTGGTAGAGCAGGTACACGGATGCCACTCATACAGTCAGGGTTATATGGTGATGGAAGTGACAGGCGATATGTGGATGAGATGCACTGCTCTGATTCGTTGGATTGACATTGGCACCAATAAAGCCTTTTTAAGTTATTTGATAAACATCACACCTACAAAACAAGTCTAAAATATGAGATAGAACAATCAGATTTGGACTATGTCTTAAGTACAAAATAGCCTACGTAAAATCCTGTGTATCTGAACTGTTTCAAACAACACTACACTGGCTCGGCTGACCTTGTCAAGAGTTTTTTTTTTTCAACTGTGTTGACTTTGATTTAATGAGACAGCTGAGTTAGCTGTATAGTAAATATGTAATGTAATGTAATGCAATAAAAAACTGCACCAATCGAGTTAGGTTGTCTTAACCCTCCACTGTGAGACTTGACTTGGGACGCCTGACAAGAAAAGAAGAAATCAGGGGACACAGTAAATTACTGGCACCATGCTCTGTCCGCCTCTCCCCTACTCTCCCTCTCTCTCTTTACTCACTCTGGTACATTCTCGTTACCCCTGTGTCTCTCTCCTTTCCAGCTGCAGACAAGAAAAAAACCCAAACCAGTTGGCGAGCGCGGCCGCCGGCCGGCCAGTCTGCTCTGCAGAGGGCCCTGCCAATCACCGTCTGCTTCTTCTCATGCTGTTTTGGACGGGGCTTTCCATTGCACAAGTGCCATAATGTACCTGCTGGGGTTAAAGCAATACACATGTTTCAGGGCCCCTGACATTTCCAATGGATCTCACTGAAATACTTCCAACTGATACCAAGTGTAAATAAAGAGGGCAGGGATTTGAAGCTTCTTTTATTTTAAAGTAACTATTTAATTGTAACAATTTGTACTTTTGATTTAACTTTCAGTTAGTTGTTAGCTCTAACATGGAAAATGTAATTACCAATGTGCAGTGTCTGGTCTGGGTAGCAGCTCAGTCAGGAGGGAGTTGGTTGGGAACCGGAAGGTTGCTGGTTCAGATCCCCAGATTGACTAATGTATGGTGGTGGACTGGTACCTGGGGATATGCACTGTCAAGGTTCTCTTGAGCAAGGCACTGAACCCCCCTCAGCTCTGGGGGGCTGGCAGCCCCCCCTCACACTGTCATCCTACCATTAATGCATGTATAGGACCTGAGCAGGTGTGTGTATTTCAGGCCGTAATTGAGTGTAATTTCACCTATTTCCCCATAGGGAATCAATAAAGAGTATAAATTATTACTTGAACCAAACAGTAGTTCACAAATATAACCATTTTGTACACTGTCTGTCCGAATATCAAATGCACCGAACAGTTTTAATAAGAAAAACAATACCACATTAATGGTCATTACTTGTTTTACTCAGCCACATGTGACGTAGTCTTGCTTTGCCGGACCTTCCTCCACAGCGCCGCGGAGGAGGGTCTGGCTAGTCCACACAGCATTTCGGGACATGCTCTGGTTCTTTATAACCAATCACAATCGTCTAAGCGCCGGGCAGAGCCCCGGTGCCACTGGGAAACAGCCTCAGGAAGGAGCTTGTTTTGGTGGAACGTGTGTACGTTTTAGTCGTGCAGCAGAACCTCCGACTGACAGCACGCTAGCAGGGCCAGAGGTGGGATGTGGTGGGTTTAGACTACATATGAAGCAACCTGCCATTTCAGTTCATGAACTCGTCACAGTCGACCAACAGCAGTTATGTGTTGCACCTGTGCACACATCTGCTATACTGCATCTGTGTGTCGCCTTCTCTGTTTGTACTTAACCTTTCTTCATCAAAGGGAGGTTAGCTGAGTACACATGCTTCTGTTTGACAATGTCCTGTGCCAATATTTTAATTTTGATGATATTGTTAAGGGAGGAGAGAATATCACGCCCTGGCAGGCTTTGAGTCATTAAATAACGTGTCAGCTGCTGTCACATCATCTTGAGTTAGGGACCGTTCGGCACTTATGGAATAGACCACCGGAGGAAAACGGATGAGTGTCATGTCTTTTTAGTTTTTGTTGAGGGGGGGGTCATCCAACTTTTTTTTTGTTTAGGTGTCTAGTCCAACTTCTGCATTCATGAAAACAGCAAAGGTGCATTTTTTCTATGTAGCTCCATGTAGCTCTCTCAGCCTCGGCCCCCCATCACTAGCAGAGGAGTCCCTCTCTGTTTAGTCAGCCTGACAATTATAGCTGTAGCTTTGTAGAGGCCGTGGGATTTCCCACACTGAATAAATCTTGGCCACACACATAACCACAGAACTGCTTTGCTAGCTCCATCGTGTTGTAACTAAGATATCACCTGAAAAATATATTTCATTCATTAGCGTGGTTACCGGAGGGTATAGTTTTAAAGCATAGTGGACCAGACGCAAGCTTTTATTTTGAAAAGTCAAAAGGGCCGGGAGGTCATGAAGCGGGAGGTCTCCAGGCTGCAGCCATGGCCGACTCAAATATCCTATTAATTTGTGAAATTGTGCCAACAACAGCCTTTTCAAGTCGTTAGAGAAGGAAGGAGTGGTCGCATGCACGCTCGTCTGAGGAAGGGAGTTTTGGAGAATGTTCGGCTTCGGCAGCTTTACCTATATTACCCTAGTGACGAGTCCATAGCAACCAGTTCACGTGTTGAACTTGTTAATACCCATAATGCTTTATTGAATGGTCTCAGTGCTTTATTGTTTTATTTCATGTGAATACTAGTTTACTAGATGAGTAACCTAGTATTTGAAGTAATGCAGTAATACATGACACATGGTGCAAGGTGCATTTTTTACAAAAAGCATGCAGTACACTCTAAACAGTATATGTCCTATGCAAAAGAGAAGTGAAACCATAAACAAAGTAGTTTATGAAACATGAGCTGTAAGGAAAAGTTGCCCTCAGGGAAGTATCCATTGATTGAGGCATGTCATGTAAAACTTGACACCACTGAATAGTTCTTCTGCTCCATGCATCTGCACGTGTGTGACAGGCGTGTGAGGTAGTGCTCATGGAGATGAATGCCAACACGTGTAACCTCACTTACAGTGACACAATGGTAACTGATCCCCCGTGCAAACCAGTGGGGGTGATAAAAAAAAAAGTGCTTCAATCGTTGCAATTCAAAGCAATGCACAGTTATGTAACAGCAGGGTTGTTGCTTGGCAGAGCATCGGCACCAGACTGGATGTATCCGACAACGTTCCATACAGGTTAAATGTTTTATATTGTATTAAAATGTAATAATGAATTAGAAATATGATCATGCTAATATACTATGTATATATACTTTTGCTGTCAACAATAGTTAGCCAAGATTGCCACTATCTGTCATAAAATGACTTGTGATTATGGATATATGATACCTCAGGCAATATTTGTCCTTCAGCTCCACTAGCAGAGATACCGTAGGGCACAGGAGCTCCATGGTAACTGACGGAGAGCTGTCTGCCTGCACATCCACCCGGGGAGCGCAGGGAGACCCCGCGGCTGGAAGCCAGCACACAGGAAAGGTGTTTAGTGTAGTCTTACTAGTTGGTTTGCATATAAACCTAAATATTTCTGTTGTTTTCATTTGTTTTATATTCCTGCTAATGTCATGCAACATACATAATACACAAAACAAATCAAAGTGAAACATGACAGGATTTCGTACGTTATAGAGAAATAGACTAACTAACAGAAAGAGCATAAATATTAAATGAATTAATAATATTAATAATTATAATCTTTTTTGTTCCACTCAATACTGGTACAGTTTCCTTACTGAAAGGCGCCTATACATACAATTTATTATTATTATTGTTCAGTGTGTTGATGTGCTGCAATAGCAGCAATCGGCCCAATGACTATTATTGCTCACACTTCATCTTCCTCTTCATCTTCATCACGGAGCTTTGCCAACACGTGCACACATAATACATCAAAACGTGTGTAATAATTGGGAATGGTGTGCGATCAGTTGTCAAAGACATTTGCTGTGCGGTTTTCACAAATTGGCAACAACATTTCTCATGCTGCATCGCCATACTTTAACGTAGAAACATGATTAAAAGTTTAGACCGAAGACAAGACTTTGGTGTTTATTGGGTTTTTATTGTTATTATTATTATTATTATTATTATTATTGTTATGTGTGTTTACTGCACTTTAGAACCTGGAAAAACTCAAAAATTCTATACATTCATTCAAGGGTTCAACCCTCTATAATAAGATGAAATGATAAGTCATTTTTATTGTAGGCTGACATATGGAAAACCCTGTAAATATTACTGCAAAATAATGCAACAAATAATGCTTTCAAAAGAAACTAATTGCAGAGAAACATTTGATTCTGTATAACAAGTCAGTGTATATTTGTAAAGCCACAACTGACAAAAAGAAGGGAACGGAGTGAAATTTCAAGACCTTAGTTCATTTGTCAATTTTTCCATCTCCGTCTCTGTCTCCTAAGCCCGAGGTGTGCTGTGGCATGCATGGTTTGAGAAATCAGGCGCTGGCGATCTGCCAAGACTGTCATCAGACAAAGACCTGATGCTCTGGCCTCTGGGCTTTTCCTGCCCGCCTCTACACCGACTAGTAGGGAAGCTTCACAGCCAGGAAAGATTACATGTCTTTCTTTAAAAACCTTCCTCTGTTCCTGCCAACTGCTAAAAAAAAAACAGGCCTCAGAGAGACGGGGGGGGGGGGGGGGGGGGGGGGGGGGGGG
>NC_048411.1:903131-936197 GCF_013103735.1 Etheostoma cragini | reverse complement strand
GGGGTTCTGGAAAATACAATACTTTGCAAGAAAACACAGATTGGGTGTTAAGTGTCATTCCCTGTAGGAGCACAAACTCCTCTGCCTTTAAATGACAATTTAGATGGAGAATGTTATTTTATAGGGGTGACAAATTGCAGGCATCTCTTGTGGCTTTGGGTAAGCGTTTAAGGGCAGCTTGCCAACAGGCTGAGTGGGATCCAGGGCTTTGACTGACGGCTGCACCTGACCGTGCACAATCCCAAAAATCGCAGCAGTCTGCCAATGACAAAGAGCGTCTGCCCAGAATGTCCCACCCACCGGGCATTTTCATCCAATAATGATGACGAGAGAGTGACAAAGAGAGAGAGAGATCCATTTTTCTTCTTTCCTATAAGCCTCTTTAATGAGATGAAAACTATGTGGTGTCCCCTAGGATGGCCACTCACAACCCCCCCCACCTTGGGTCTATCCTTTCACAGACAGTTGTCTAGGTCATTTTTTTAGGTGGTTTTTGAGGTTAATTGTGCTTCTGTTTGTCTCCTGTTTTTCGTTCCGTTTGTGCTTCAGCGCTAATGAGTAAATGTTAGCATGCTAACACGCTAAACTAAGATAAGATAAACTAAGTGCATATGGTATGAAATTATACCTGAAATTATATCTGATGCTGATGTTAGCATTAAGTTTGATGCCTCACAGAGCTGCTGGTATGGCTGCAGACATTTCCTCTGTCTCTGGCAAGTCCCCTAACTTTATCTAAGTGAAATACTAACTTTGCCTACTTAATTGTAAAACTTATTTAAGAAGTATTTAAAAAAAAGGCTTCAAACCGACAACAACTCAACAAGAAAGAAAAGCAAACATCAGGCGTGACTTGTATGATTGCATGTGGGCAATCCTAATCAGTTTCTGTCTACCTGTGTTTAGGGTTGTCTTCCACTTGAGGCCGAGCCACAGGGCCCCTGATTCTGCTGGTTGAGACTCGCTGCTGTAAACAGTACAGTACGTGTTCCACCACCACTCTTACACCTGCATGCATAAAGCATGTGCACTCACAAACACATGCCGTTACTCTAGCTTAAACATGCACACACTCTGTAACTCCTTGTACGTGAGCGATGTCTTGAGCCCAGCTGTGTGTAATGCATAAACCAGAGATGTTCAGTCTGGCTTCCATGCTAATTGCCTGAGGGGCTGTTCTCCATGCAACGCTCCCCAACCAGACCACCCATGGTGAGGAGTGGCATTCGTCTCCATTTCAATAAAGCGTGTCATTATCTCCTTGCCTGTGATGTGCCACTGCACCACTAAAAGATAAATGCTGTAACAACACCCAAAGCGTCTCTAAGGAAACGTGATTGACGTTGCTAACTTTGTTGGGTACACTTGAGCGTTTTTAAAGGTGTGATGGTGATAGTTTGTTGCGTTGTTTTTTCTGTGCTAACTTTAGGATATATTTAGACTAGACCTCTTACCTGCTAGGTCTGGCCCTACTGGTTTTGCAGGGAGGATTTGGGGGTAACGCATGATTAAGAGTTGGTGGAGCTTAATGGCTGAAAAGCTGCTGCTGAGCAGGAGCAGACTTCCCTCCTCCTCTGACCAAATCCTCTTTGGCCACAGGGTCTCCCATGTGCCAAGGCCTGCTGAGAAGGGCCTGAGCTAAACCAACAACTGGGCTGCTTGATGAAAGGGGCGAGCAGCGGCACGCCATGAACCCAGGGTCATCCCACAACCGTGATGACTCTATCCCCGGTTCTCCTTTCACTTGCCACATAGTATACACCACCAAGCATAAACCTCACCGCAGGGTGCTGATGTTCTTTTAACATCGCTGAGCTAAACTGAGCAGAACTGCTGGGACCTGGGCTCTGCTACACTGGCTCGGCGCACACACACGCACACACACACACACTACACAGTACTGACTGTATTCAGTGTAGCGGGTTGAATGTTGGTGGAAAGGAATAAATGTGATCTGACATAGAATAGAGATGGTGAGAACCGTTGAAAGCAAATTCAAATGTTTAAAACATTTTTTTTTACTTGTGTGAGCCAAAATTATGTGTGCATAATTGTGTCTCTGTGCCGGTGTACTCTGGTGAACCCAGGACTTCACCAGAAGTGGAAGAAGAGCCCTCCAACCCATTATGTGGAAATCTCGTTTGTCTCGTTTTTCGTTTGCAACGTGTGTCAAAAAGCGAGACGGATGTAACCTACCGCCTGCTCAATTGACCCAGAACTTGACTGTCAACTGTGAAAACCTGGGTAGGGTTGGGCGATGGGAGGATTACTATTCTGCAGATACAGTATGAGATAGTCTTTCATGAAGATAGTCTGTGTGTGTGTGTGTGTGAGAGAGAGAGAGAGAGAGAGAGAGAGATTGAAAGATAAAGAGGGGAGTTTTCTCAATTGAGACAAAGACACAACAGGGCCCGTCAAACTGAAATAAAAACCACAGCTCATCATCACCGTGTGGATATGTTTGGCACATTGGGAGTAGAGAGGAGGCATAAGAAAATGTAAAGTGACCACCCAAGGTTAAGAATATAGCTGCAGGGAACAACACGGCTCGTGAGCAAGAAAGATGTTGGCTCCTGACATGTCCCTGCAGCCGGCTGGTAGACTTCCTGAAGATAAGACAAAGTATTCCTGCAATCCACCATAAGAGAAATAAATCAACGAAAGCAGTTTTTAGCTGCACATTCGTTTTCAAGGCTCACATTTGCTTCTGCAATCCCAATGAAAGCAGCAGAAACAAACACAGACTTGTACCCGGACATGCTATTTGTTTTCCTTCAAGCAGACCACATTTTGCAGCACTCCACAGGATGTGAGCCGTGACAGAATATACATATGATTTTATTTCTCTGATCACAGCCTCTTTTTCCTCCCCTCCTGTTTGTTTGCACATGGAGCTCATCAAAGATGAACGACTTGTTAATGCTAGGACTGCTCAGCTGGAAAGTTGTTTTCAAGCGCTAGGTCATTGAAGAAACACAATGGAATAAAACACTGAGCTTTTTTGAGCTTCAGAACTCCCCCCCAAAGAAGTCAATCTTTAAAAAGCTTTTTGCTCGTGGAGCGGAGCACAGTAAAGCTTCTTAGAGCAAGTCGGCATCACTGTCGCTCAGATAAGGATCAGGAGGCGTGATAGTACTACGAGCTTTGTGGCGCATGTAGGCAAACCTGCTGGCCCTCGAGTCGGCCTGAGCACACAGACTCAAGTGTCTCAGTTTGTCCCAGACATGTTTTAACACTGGAAACTCTCTGGGGCTGCATCACGGTGGTCTACATTTAGCCGTCGGAGGCCACTATGCTTATGTGTAATGGCCAACGGAGACACGTTGTCCCTGGACAGAGGTGTTCATGTCCCATTCCCTGAGCAACTGCCTCATTGAAACACAACTTGTAGATTTACAAGCCATAAACATTAACAGGGGGAAAGTGTGTTGGCATGAGAATATGGTTATTGTAGGAACGCTGGTATTGATGAAAGTGCCGTGGAGAGTAAAACACACAGCATGTGTGCAGCTGCACCTGGCTGCAAGCCACCACTGAAGTGTGTATGATAGGCGGCTGTGTGTTTCCGGGGACATTCTGGTTTGAGCAGCTTTGCATGTTTTAGATAACTGACAAGAGGATTAGGGTGATGGTGACCTGCTGTAAACACAAATCTCACACCCACACACTTCAAACTGTGCATGTATGGTGACACACTCACAGACAGACACACACACACACACACACAAACACACACACACATACACACACACACTAATACTTAGCAGGTGCAATTACCCTTGTGACTACTTGTTGATTCATGTGGAAGGTGTGTTATGGATTCACACAGAGCTCTTCAGCATTAGTTTTACGTAGCAGAGTTGCTGATTCACTGGTTATGTTAGGGCGTTTTCACACATTCCTCATTTGGACTTTCGGACTTTTCAGTTTGGTCTGAACCAAAATTGCTGGTGAGACATCTGCCCTGGATTAAAAGACCAAAAAAATAGGTAGACTTGATACGGATCAAACTAAACCATGGTTTATAGTTTAAAAACATTTTTGGGATGGTTTGGACTTTTGGAGCAAATACAAGAAGCTCTGGCCGGCCCTCCTTGTGTTTCAACACCAGGGAAGCTTCTTCAAAGGTCCCAGGGCATGAAAATGTTACTTTAAGGTTTTTTTTAACATTAATATGCGTTCCCCCAGCCTGTCTATGGTCCTCCAGTGGCTAGAAATGGTGATAGGTGTAAACCAAGCCGTGGTATCCTGCACTGCCTTTGAGAAAATGAAAGCTCAGATGGGCCAATCTGAAATCTTGCCCCTTATGAGGTCATAAGGACTGTTAGATGAATTGTCATGCATTTCTTACAGGCATCCATGAACCCCAGAGGATAAAAGACTCGTAATTAAAAACCTATTCTGACTTTTCTTCTTGTGCCGCCAGCCACAACCACAACGTTTTTTATTGTCCCAATACTTTGGTTAATGTCTGACTACATACAAGACAAATTGAATTCTTATCAGTCCTAAGCTGTACTTGGTGTGTAGCAAATAGCAAATTTTAGCATGCTAAGGTGCTCTGCTACTAGTGAACATCATAAAGTGTACCAAACATAATCATCATTGTGGGCCTGTTAGCATGTTAGCAATGACATGTAGCTCCAAGCAACCCTTTGCTAAAGTACAGCCTCACAGAGCTGCTAGTCTGGCTGGAGACTCGTATGGTTAAAAGAAATCCATGATCCACAAACACTTCTACTTGCCAAAGGAACCCAAATCCCAGTAATGTGCAGTCAAGTAGAGTTGTTTGATAATAAACAATGATAATAAATGGTTTGACATAAAAATGGCAAATGGATGAATAATTAACCTACAATTGCAAGCGTTGTTGTGGGTCGACGGATGCCATTAAAGATATCACTAGTGACTTCAATGCAAACACTCTCAAATGTAGAAACACTTGAAACCCAATGGAAGTACAAACCAGAGCCTAGATTCCTATACTGCATACTCACATGCTGTGAATAGTCACAAGCACTCAAATACTTACACCCACACATGTACTCACCCAAAAGTATCCCTTGGATACAGGCACTTACATTCACGCTGTGTGCACACTGTATGTTCTGCATTGCCACTACTTTATAGGCTAACAGAGAAAATATGTTTATTGTGCTAATGTGTCCAATTTGGAGCAATCCAACGTGATCGGCGAGACAGGCGTACAGTATGTGGAGGTATGTTTAGTTTATGAGTTTTGAAATGTTTCTCAGGGAAACTCATGGTTGGATGCATGTTCTGCCAGTTTAAACACATTACTGTAACTCTGCTGCATGCTGGAGCTCCCATGAGGTCCCCTGCAGGTTTATTCAAACATATTATGTGTACAGACAGACACTGACATCATTATGATACAGTCTCTCTCAGGGGGAAATTGCATTCACTCGTCACTCCAATGCAGCAGCTCTGATCCTCCGACACTAGTAGCACTTCTTTTGCTTCCCTGGACAATGAAGACGGGATCGTTTTGCCTGAGGGGCAGCCAAATGGTTTCCTTGTTTTGTTTCTCTTTCTCTCTCTCTCCCCCCTCCCTCCTCCTCTTTCCTTCTAAGTCTTAAAATGTTCATTTGAATTTTTGCCAGCTGACTCATGACACCTACACTCATTCATACTGATTCACAACATTTTGATAGTATGTCACCTGTTTGGGTGACTGACAGCTCCTAGCAGCAGGGTGTAATTTATCAGAACAAATCTGTGCTGTGCTTCTGACAGCTGTGATAGATTGGGGAAGTTACTCAAGCTGACTGGGTTTGTTAGGTCAAAGTTATGACTGTCATTGGGAATGCTTGAAAAGAGCTAGTGACAGTGCGCTGCACATGTGACTAATGACAGGGCTATTTGTCCTCTGATCTGGAATGTGTCGAGTCTGAAGCACAACAGTTATTTACGCTCAGTATTTGTCTTGTCTCAAGACCTTTTCTCTGTCAGTAGAGTGTAATGCTGCTGTTGCTGCTCTTTGCTTTTCCATTACGCGCCTATTGATGAATCTCAGCAGTAGTGAGAGTTATGCAATGACGCAGTGAGCTTGGCAGTGTGCTCCAGACTCATTTGTCAAACTTCTTTTGATTGTACAGAGATTATATTGCAATGTACAACAATAACAAATTAAGATATGTAAACACACAAACCATGTAAGAAAATCCTCTTCCCCTCCAGTGATCGCTGTCTTCCCCTCCTCTTTGTCCCATATCTCGAGCCCAAAGGAACTTTTCCTCTAACCCTGGTTTACGTTGTTTCCTGTTGAACTTTTTGTGGGATTTATGATTCTGTTTTCATGATGTACTGTTGATCTTATTAGGTGTTGAGGAGGAACGTGGAGGGTTAAGTTCCAGTGAGGCGCTCAGTTGTTCTCTGCCAATATTAACAAGGAGCTGAACTATCACACCATCTGCTGTCTGTGATCTGTGACTCAGGGCCTTGGGACAGCAGCCAGCATCTCAACTGCTTGACTGATAATCAAACTTTCAAGGAATCTAAAGTAAATAAATTCAAAGAGAAGCTGGTGGCATGGGCGTTTTGGGTATGTGTATTGAGACATTTGGTAATATGTCTACAGCAGAACCATTCAATGGTCAAAGCCACTTCAGACACACAACGTGGGTTCATGCAGACACCCAGCTGTCACTGAGGCCCTGTACCAATTTCCCTACTTTACACCATTTGAAGTTGCACCAAATGGTGACTCGTGATAGCTGTTTACACTGCTGTCTTTAAAAAATGGAGGAGCAGGATATTCTACACAGCACTGTGCAGTTATTGAAAAATTAACATGTAGCCATGTAACAGCGTGGCCATATGGATGGCCATGTTGGTCTGTCGGTCCACCACTTCGGCCTAGAATGAAAGATCTCAACTACTTCTGAAAAGGGCTTCTCTGACATTTTCTACGGACTTTCATGGTCCGCAGACTTCACATCTAGCACCACCATGAGGTTGACATTTGTAGTTCAGAGTGAAATGTTGGATGGATAACCATGTCGTTTTACAGACAAACAATCTTTTGAACTCTTTTAAGATGCCTTAAAGGAGAGCTGTTATGCTTTTCCATATTTTCTGTCATATCTATAAAGATGTAAATATTCAAATAATGAGGTAAACGTTACGTAGATACATGCTAACTTCAGAAAAGCTGTGATCTTGGCTGCCAATGTTGTTAATTTGTTAATGTCACAGATGCGTTGACTCTGGAGACCCGGGAGTGCCGATGAGAGCAGACTGGTGACGGGTGAAGTAGCCGTAGGAGAACGGGAAAAAGAAAGGGTTTTCTTGCATGTAAACATATTGTAGAAGAAACACAAAAAACAAGCATGAACCTGAAAACAGTATGTAGTAAAAGATCTCCTTTACTGCGCTATCATCAGGTCAGAACTTTGCTTTATGACTGAATACTTGCATAATGAAGGACATTCCCATTAGCTTCTCCCATACTTTGTGCTAATAAGCAAACGTTAGCATGCTAATTTCATGCTAAGCTAGTAACACTGGTGAAAACACTGATGATGTTTTAACTATACAGAAATGACACAGCCCACATTATAAAAACTAATTATAAAACCAATATTTGAAACAAATGTCATTTAATGGGAAGCATCTGCAAGATTACAGTAGTATTAAAAAGCCAAAAATCGTAAGGAGGTTGGCTGGGGGTGGAAGGGTCAAACAAAACAGGACTGTCACCCTGGAGACCAGGGATCGGGTCCCGTGTGTGAACGTTCCTTTCCCCGTTTTTGCTTTCCAAACCACAACCATCCCGTTGTTGTCGCCGTCGTGTTGCGTTTCATTTCCCCGTTGTTGCATCCCCCAGAGACCGCGGATCGTGTCCCCCAGAGACCGCGGATCGTGTCCCCCAGAGACCGCGGATCGTGTCCCCCAGAGATCGCGGATCGTGTCCCCCAGAGACCGCAGATCGTGTCCCCCAGAGCAGGCTACTGCAGCCCAGTCTCACGGCGGTTTGTGAAATGGTCACATTTCACAAAATAAACGAGATAATTGCGTCCATGTTTGCGAATCAAAAGATAAAAATAACGTGACCATTTCACAAACTGCCGTGAAACCGGGTTGGCATTTCTCATCTCATGAAGATAGGATATCATAAAAAAGCTACTTTTGATTCATGTTTTGGGGCAGCAGGTTATTTAAATAGAAACTCACCAACTATTTCAGTTGTTGAAGCTCCCATGGAGCAGCATGGCTTCATATTCTTACAGTACGAATGTTTGAGGTTTATACAAAGGATGGATTAAATCATGTCTTACCCAGCTGTTTTCACTTCCCCTCCCCCTCCCTCTAAATTTAACTGGCCTCCAATAACCTGGAAACTCACACCAGGGTAATAAACACAATTGCTCAAACATGAGCATGAATTAGCTTCAGATGTAGTTAAACATGTCTGGATAGGTTCAGCAGCAACCTATAAAAGCCCGAGCCAGGTTTACTGACAGTTTAACACAGAATTAAAAGGGCAATTGCACACAATTTGAGTTATTCTGGCTATTCTTGTGACCCAGACAACAGCTCTGCAATCAGTGTTTGACAATCTGAAATAGTTTTTGTCCTTGTTTTTAAGTGTCCAATTGGACTCTACTGTAAACAAAATCAAATAAAGTAACTTGAACTTGATGTGTGTGTGTGTGTGTGTGTGTGTGTGTGTGTGTGTGTGTGTGTGTGAGTGTGTGTGTGCGTGCACGCATTGTCCCTCATTTATTAAAATGGGACACTCAGATTAGATCCAGAAAATACGTTGAACGTGGATCAACTTTTGCCAAAACACAATACAACATAACCAGAGAACCCACGCCTTGGTCAACCACACCACTATGCAGTATTTTACTTGTAATTGTCATGACAAAATATAAAATGGTGCTTGAGCTTTCCGGAGCTGTAATTCTTCATCATATTAGATCTGGCAAATGTTTGTTATGTGAAGAGTGTAAAATGAATGGGACTGTTACCCAGGACTTCCTGGGGTGTATTTCATCATCTCACCAGTGCATGCCCGGGCCGCGGCAAAGCTTCCCCCTGCATGTTTTAAATGCAGGGTTGTTTAAGGTCTGAACGCCCACTAACACGCACGTTAACCTCTTTATCAACATTGTTCTCTGCACTAGTCAGTCTGACAATTCAGCCTCAATAGCTAACCTGCTTTAAAAGTGCTAACTTCCTTTTAACAGTGTAGCTGTTATTCCAGTTTTTCCATCCAGAGAGTGGCCCAAGGCCAACGTGAAGGCCGAGGTCTTGATGACAGCACATGTGGCCGTGTCTGCTTTGTTCTGCCTTCTCTACCTCCAATCCTCCACACCATTGGCTGTCAATGTCTAGGTCAGGGGATGACCCCGCCGTTAAGCCACACGCTTTATAAATGGACACGCTAGCTGAAGAGACTCAGTCAGGATGGAAATGCACGCTTCAGAGATAAACTCAGCTAAAATTCAGAGAATGATCAAGGGTGGCGGTGTACATAATTAATCATTTGTCTTTTTTCGCGCTGGAAAAAAGCCTGCGCCCCCTGTCGCTACAGCTGACCAACATTAGTAATAAATTCCTCATGCTTTGACATCATGTTGGGAGGACTCTCTGGCCCGGCTAGGGCTCAGCACTGTATAGTCCCTCATTGTCCCATAGGTTTTACATTACAGTTGGGATTGAGTAAGTCCCAGAGAGATCAGGATCCCACGTTAAGTCTCTCTCTCTTGTTTTCTCCCATTTTCCCTCTCTCTCTCACACTCACACACATGCATACCCCCCCCCCCCCCCCCCCCCCCCCCCCCCCCCCCCCCCCCCCCCCCTTTGTTTGGGGCTTTACTCTCACTGCTCTGGGTCAGAATAGCTGATCTACACATCCAGCCTGTTAGGAGAAGAAATACAAGCTGTTATAGAATTAGCACTGCAGTTGTGTTTGTATCATGATGACATGTCAGGGCATGTTTTCCTCTGCTGAGTAAAACTGTTGGCCGTGGTGCACTCCAGCTGCCAAGGAGCGGAACATCGACCTAAAAATTAGATGTCATAGTGACACATACCACAACACATTATATTAATGTTTCTTTAATTTCCTTTTTGATTTCTTTTTTGTATTACATTTGTGAAGGTGAGGACGGGAAAGCGAGAACACTTTTTGTCCCGTTTAAAGTGTCCTTATCCTCAGATGGCAGGCGTCTTAGGGACTGTATGGAATTATTATGTGTGTGTATATATACATACTGTACACTGTATATAGTATATATTTTTTCTTCTTCTTAAGGACAGGCAGTCTGGCTTTTTGGAGAGAGTTGGGTCTTTTATTATAGTTTCTGCAGATTTATATTTTTTTCATTTTACTTTATTTGACTTTCTTTGAGATTTGGAATCTGGGTGCAGGACAAAATTGTGTTGGTGCCTGAGTCCAGTACAGCTGAACAATGTGCTGAAATGCACTATTAAAGCTCCGAAGAGTCAAGAAGAGCTGCAGATTTGAGGGATAATTCTGTTTTTTGCAATTTACCTTTTACACATACAGTAGTTCCTATTCAACTCACTAATAATCTACACTGATAATTTCATGCAGTCCCATAAAATGAAGCGGTGATGAGTCATGTTTTTTGTGTGCTGGTGGTATTTATTCACACACTGTCACCAGTATGAATTTCTAAATACTCTATTCCATTCACTTGTGATTTGGAAATGATAAAGCTATTATGAAAACTATTTCCACATTGATTGGGATGAAGCCCAAAGAGAAGAGTGCATTTAAATGACAATAAAATAGTTTCATGGCAAATATTTGGATTAACCTGACACAAAAGCAGCTTTAAAAGCATTTCAGATCTCAAGGTTTTAATAATTTCTTTGAAGAAGCCTTGTTCTTATTTCAGCATCAGTCATTTGGGGCCATTTTTCTATCCGCCAGCTGAAGCACATCTGCCCCATCTGGATCAAAGTGGTTTCTGGATGTGGGTCTTATTACAGTGAGGTAGCATTGGGAGTACAATTCTGATGTTTTAAGAAGAATACTTTTTAGAGTTGCCTTGTGCTGGTACAAATCTTTTGTTATTTTCACTTGTTCTTGACTACACGTAGCTCTACATTAATTCCAGCTATGCTTGGCTATGTCAATACCGCACAACACAGCTTGTACTTTGCATTGTTTTGCTCATGGTTTAAATGGAACATGCAACAGAGCCAAAATAAGACAGACTCAAAACAAAGATGTCATCAGAAGGAATATTTTCACATCATCCTCTGTGTGGCAAACACAAGAAATGGATGAGGGCCATACTGCATTTCACTTGCTGTCATTCTCCAAAGCCTTGTCATTGGCACAGACGAGCTTAAGAGTACAATGATCACATTTACCCTTACACGCCATCTCTCAGCACCTGCTCAGGGAAGGGCAGGAACATGAGCATCCTTTCCAGAGCAGCACGCTGCCTGGCTCTGGCCACGTGCCATGCCGTGCTTGCACTGTTTTTACACCCCGCCGCTACATCATCCTTTTACTTCAAGGTGAAAAAAAGTCACCTCCCTAATCCAGCTATAAATCACACTTCAGGATATTCTGCAAATATCATAGTTGTTGTTTTAAGCCAGGATCTTTTCTCCTGATATGGGTTAGTGATTTTGTACTGTTGATCTTCAAACACTACCACTGCTTTTCCAATCTAAATTAGTCTTTCAGTTTTCAGTTTGCAAGACAGGAGTGTTCCTAAATTCATGCTGCAATCAAACAGCTTACAAAGACAACACAATTTGTTGGACACCTGCATTTAAATTTGGACCGTGAAATTGAAAAAGCAGCGGAGCTGATGAAAACAGGGCATTTTTTATCAGATCCCACTACCTAGCTTTCCAGTAATTATGCATTATACAGTATATACATACTGTCCACAGCAGTATGTATTACCGTTTAGAGGTATAGACGTGAGTCTGTGAATTAAATTGGACATATTATGGTTTTTACATATTATATATTTAAATATAAATACTCTTAAAGCATCACTTTCATAAGATTCTTTGTAGTTTTGCCTATTTAAAGCTAATGTACTTGCTTGTACTACTTGTTTTCTAGAGTTTGCACCTTCAGGGATGAAACACTTAATTGGAAGTCACTTTGGATAAAAGCGTCATGTAATGATGAAATAATGTAATATTTTCCTTCATCTATTTCAATTCCTCATTCCTTTAAAGAAAGTCTTGAAACTAATTGCACCCTTTATCATTTGAACACTCTACCTTCTGTCTGGCATTATTCTCTCATCACCCTGAGCTATCTCACCTGTCACAGAAGTTTTGTTTTTGGCATATTTTTCTCTTTTACTATGTATACTGGACCTCAAAAAGTAAAGATTCAACCACTGAACCGACTGTCTTCCAACTAGACAGAAAAGTGCAAAAAGTCATCATAGTATATCACGTTGAAATAAGTCATGGTAAAGTGTGTTAAAACATGTCATAGTATAGCATTCCAACTAACTCATAGTATAGTATGTTGCAAAAAGAGATGTATGTGAAAAAAGTCATAAAAAGTCAAGGTGTACTACTGTACTGGTATGTCGAAAAAAGTGACAAAAGTCATAGTATAGTGTGTTGAAACAAGTCATAGCATAACATTACAAAAAAGTCATAGTATAGTATGATCCAAACAGTTAAAAAAAGTCATAGAATAGTGTGTCAAAAAAACTGATAAAAAAGTCCTGGTATAGCATTTGAAAAAGTCATTGTATGGGATGTTTCAAAAAGTCATAAAAAAGTATGGTGTATCGAAAGAAAGGGATAAAAAAAGTCACAGTGTAGTATGTTGAAGACAGTCATAGTAAAGTATGTTGGAAAATATAGTATAGAATGTCAAATAAAAGCTGTACCACAGTATTTTTATTTTTCTCATCATTTATTAGAATTCCTCATTCCTTTAAAGAAGGTCTTGAAACTAATTGCACCCTTTATCTTTTGAACACTCAACCTTCTACCTTCAAATTACTCTCTAATCACCCTAAGTCATAAGATTTGTCACAAACATACATGTATGGCATATTTGTCTCTTTCACTCATTATATTTGATCCCAAAACTCACTGAAACTTTGAAGATTGGAACACTCGACCTTATGTCTTCCAATCATTCTCCTGTCCCTCTTAGCAATGGGACCTGTCAAAAACACTGATGTGTTTGGCATATTTGTCAAGTCACACCATTTATTGGACCTCTAAACTTAAATTAGATCCAACACTCAACCTTCTGTCTTCCAATCAGACAGAAAAGTGAAAACAGTCATAGTATAGTATGTAGAAAACAGACACATTTGTCTCTTTCATTTTGTATATTGGACCTCAACACTTAATGTGAAAATACAAGATTTCTTTTAATCATTCTCTCATTATCCTGAGCTATGTGACCTCACTGGATTTTGTTTAGTTTTTGAAATATTTGTCTATTTCATTTAGTATATTGGATCTCAAAACTAACTGACACATATAAGACTGGAACACTCAACCTTCGATGTTCCATGCTTGCTCTCACCCCCCTAAGGTACCTGACCTGACATATGTACTCATGTATTGGACCTCAAAACGCATATAACATTCAACCACTCAACCTTTTGTCTTCCAATTAGACAGAAAAGTGAAAAAAGTCCTAGCATGCTGATGCTGATGAATCAGCATTCACACAATTAACAATCAGTGTCTAATGTTAGCCATCTGGATGGCTAGCATTAAGGTTAGCCTCAATTTGTAACTATTCCTATTCCATAATGACTTATTTGGGGCTCACAACATACAGTGGTGTGAAAAAGTGTTAGCCCCCTTCCTCATTTCCTGTTCCTTTGCATGTTTGTCACAATCAAGTGTTTCGGAACATCAAACCAATTTAAACAATAGTCAAGGACAACACAAGTAAACACAAAATGCAATTTGTAAATGAAGGTGTTTATTATTAAAGGTGAAAAAAAATCCAAACCATCATGGCCCTGTGTGAAAAAGGGATCACATGTATAATTATTTACAGTTTGCAAATCATCAGTAAGTGCTCTTGACTTCTTTACTGTACATAACCAAAAGAAACAGTGAGAAAGAAAGAAAACAGCTGTGTTTGTGGCTCGCTCCGTGAGTACGTGTAATTTGTCTCCAAAGTGAATGAAGTGGTATATTTATAGCTTTGGCTTCATACCTACGCGATGCACGTCAGGTTAGAAAAATAACTGCTTTCAGTTTGATTTGATTGATTGCTAAGAGGAGCTTCTGCTGTTTCAGTCCAAACACCCCTAAATCAAACTTGTCACAAATTTCCGGATTTAACAAGGCATCCCGGACCGAAGGCGAAGAGAGAGACAGGAATCTATTATGAGCAAGCTCTGCTTGTGGTGATTTTTCAAATCTGTGATAAGGATCTAAGAAAAATTCTCACTCTGCAGACAAACTAACAAGCAGCTTGTGATTTTATGGATATATTTTACTGCAGCTCATAGAGAAAACGTGGGGGTGAAAGCTGAATGCAGGGGGACATTTAAACTGACTCAGTTTTGCTGTTGGACATACTTAATCCAACGATTCTGACGTCACAGGCGTATTTTCCGAGGCAGACATTTGGTCCCTGTTGTAAAGTGGATACAACTGCTTAGGAATGACCAATGGGTTTTCTGTCACAGGTTCACAGGGGTCAAGACAAGGCTCATCTGGTGGATTTACAATCCAAGTGGGGGTTTGGGGTCCACTTCAAAAAAACAGCTTCCCTGTTAGTTTCATTACACATTATTTATGATGAAGCACATACAGTACATCATATTTTAGAATAAACCAATTACATGATGCCTAAGTAATTTTGATTGTGAATTTCAGATTTTCTTTCTCATACTTGCACCAGTTAAGCCTCGATACAACACATTTATTTTTGGCATCATACTTTGAAAGGATAGGTAGTGCAACTAAGAATAAGACCAACACTGGAATATCTACCTGTATTACCAACTATAGTCATAAATCAGGTATGATGCACCCATAGTCCCTGGTGCACTTGTAAACATATATATATATACATCCTGTATATACATTTCTATTCATTAGGGCAACCTAGAATGAGCAGCATCACCAGTGGACCAAGTAAGCACTGACCCATATAATGATTTAAAATATGTTAATAAGTTAAAATAATGATGAATGGAAATGAAGGTTTAGTGCTTCATGTGTGAGGACGTAAGGCATGACGAAAGTGTGAACACAGGACATTAAAAGAGTATATTATCTCTTTCAATGCACAAGTATGCTAATTCCAGGGGCTTGCTTTACTGTGTACTTTAATTGGTTTCTAATGAGATGTATTGATGTACACATACTGTCTATTAGATGCAAGAGTGGAATGGCCGTACTTTACTTTAAATTTGAAATGAAAACAGAAATATACATACAGTGCTGTTAAAATAAGATGGCTTTGAGGGGTTATGTATGGTCTGGTCTGGTTCTCAAACGTCCAGGGCTGATTTTTTACCCCTGTCCTGCCCCGACTGAAAGTTCTGTATCTGTGAAGCGGCCTGCTGTCCACCTGGAGCCCATCATGGCTGCCACTGCAGCCCTGGCAGCTGCAGCACTGCACTCTGGGATACCGGACACCCTGAGAGGACGACTCTGATGAATCTGTCTGCTCCTTGCCCTGTGGCCCCCATCAGATCCATCCTACTGGGAAACAAGTGGGTCTGACTGACCCAGACCAAACATGCTCCCTCACTCACACACACACACACACACACACACACACACACACACACACACACACACACACACACACACACACACACACACACACACACACACACACACACACTTCACGTGGCTTCTACTGCATGCTACACCATTAATACCAATTGGCCTTTCTTTATGGCTACAAATATTTTTCACATGCTCCTGGCATCCTCCGAGATCATCTTGAATTTCCGTGGCCACAACAAAAGCACACGACTCCTTGTACTCGGGAGTGGAAAACCGCGGGATACTCAGCCCGGGACATTTGTTAACATGATTTGTGAAACTTTTCAGACCACAGGACTGCAGAGAGTTGCACTGGGAGTGGGTGGAGAGGTCGTCAGATCTCCCTCTGCCACGTTTGATGGGTCCTTTATTTTGTCTACAACACAGCCAGCAGGGGAGTCTGTTAAACGGCACACACACACATGTACGCACACACGCGCATGCACACACACATGCACGCACACACACACACACATGCTCGCACACACACGCACACACACACAGGCTCATTGTCAAAATAACACATGACAGCGAGGTGTTTGCTCTTGACACATCAACAGAGGAGGTGATGAGGTGATGTCGATGCACAGTGCTCTGAGTACAGGAGAGCCCACATCCCTCGCACAAATTCTGTTTATTTTCTTTCCCTCTTTCCAAATACAGAATAGGTTAAGTTCTTCTGGCTTATAAAAACTATCCAATTCAAATGTTGAACTGTGGTAAAGAGGAGCTTGTGTGGACCAGGTCTGTCTAGTGTTCCCATATCTGTAATATTCATATATGTTGCAATCCATCTACCTAATATTGTCATTTTGTTTCTCCGTAACATCACATGAGCAGCATAGACATTCAGCCCGCCTCAGCTCCATCCACGCTCCACCTCTTTGTCCATTTTAAGGTTAGCCGACGTCAGACCACTTTGAGCTTTTTGGCTCTTCAGAAACCTTTGGGTGACCCCATCACCACGTCCATATTTAATACAGTCTATGGTTCAGGCCCAGTATTAAATGTAAACAGGGCCGGGAGGGTTACTTCAAAAGTGTATCTGGATGTAATTACTACCTGTTAAAAAAATGTGGTAAGCGACCCGATCCAATCATCACAATATTAAAGTAATGTAACTGGTTAGCTACTCTCGGTTACTTTGGGATTACCTCTGTACCAAATGTGGGCATAACCTTATCTGTACTTTGATGCTGTTCGTGTTGGAAAGCATTTATTTTCACAATTATTTTTCCCACCAATGTTACAGGATAACTATGGTAACTATGGTTTCACTTGAGACCAGAGTGTTGTGTGACTTTTCGCCGAACAACACTGCTGTGGCGTGCTGCACAACAAATTGTGATTGTTTAAAAAAAAATACCAACAAGCCAATATAAAACACAATACAGTATAGAAATGACGTGAAAACATGTTTTTTTGTTGTGATAGGTCTGGCATTGCAGGACTAGGATGCCTGCAGCTCCACAACACATTACTGTCATTAACCAGTGCTCAGTGGTGGACGCATGTGATAACAGCGAGCACCAACACACAGTCTACCGTAGGACCTTCCCTTACATTGGTCAGTGCATTTTTGTGAGTGATTCCTATTTTTATTCTTATGTACAGTGTGTGTGTGATATATGTGTGTTTATGTGTTTTTTGTGTTATGGTTGTCTTGCTACTGGATTCCTAAAATTTTCTTCAATAAAGTATCTATCTATCTATCTATCTATCTATCTATCTGTCTATCTGTCTGTCTGTCTGTCTGTCTGTCTGTCTGTCTATCCGTCTGTCTGTCCCCTCCCCCGGTAAATCTTCTGCTGCACTAATTGCCATTGCCAGAACAACAGGGCAATTATATCTAGTTGACTCTTGTCCCTGTTTTGTGTGTGTTTATGCTGAGTACACGTGTGTTTTATAGCGAGCCAGCCTTATCCTCCCCGGCCCCACCCTGGACTCCTGGAAGCCTTCTGGCCCCGGGCTTGTTTTGAGTCAGATGGTTTGTTAGTAAGCGGGAAGCCCTGATGCCACAGCGCTGTGTTTACTTTTCACTCAGCATATTAGATATGTCTTCACTATACCCTGATGCTGGTATCAGCTGGGCATATGTGTGTGTGCCTTTGTCTGAATCTCTGCGTGCCGTGCACACGAGCAAATGCACTTTTGTGTGTGTGTGTGTATGTGTGTCAGTGTGTCGTTTCCCGTGCCATCCCACTGCCAAGACTCACGCACAACAAGCACTTTTATGAGTTTATCATGTGGGAATTTCATGCCAACCCCCTGAGTCCCTACTCCTCAATCCTGTCTTCCACACACCGTCAACATCACGTTTCATATTTATGGTGTCTGGCACAGATACACATCCAAGACTGTCGCTGGCGATTTAACGCTCTCACTGTAATATGTAGTGCGTGAAGTAAAATAAAGACAACAATCAGTGATATTGCCTGAAAGCTGTGATAGTCTTTTGGCGGAATACAAACTCGTATGTAAACAAAATGCATTTCAGGCAATGATCTCACCCAGAGCACCGGTACGAGATGCTTGAATTCCTGGACGACCAAGATCACTCTAACAACTGGGAAAGAATCTCAGGAGTGTGTATGTATGCTGGAGGCAGTGGGACTGCTTGGCTGGAGGGTTGCAAGAAAAACAGCTGGGAGCAGGGGTGAAGATGAAGGCAGGTTACCGAGGTTAAGTCCAAACCAAGGTTAGCAGCAGGAGGCATGATGGGTGAGTATGAGATGTGGTCAGGGGATAAGACGGCTCTAGGGGCAAACAGAGGGTGTTCTGGGATTTTTTTTTCTCCCTGTAATGACAGGGTGCTGGGCAGCTGGTTCCTGTTTTCCAGTGCGATCGGGGAGCGTAGCAGGGCATGGACAGCTCCGTCTGTGGGCCCTGTGTTCATTAGTGGAGCAGCACTGCAGCACTGGGGGTGATTCACAAGCATATCAAGTTAAAAAGAAATGCCTGGCCACAGAGGGATTTTCCTGCCGGGCCAGAGTGTGTGTGTATGTGTGTGTGTGTGAGAGGGGGTGGTGGTGGAACAGCGAAGTGGGATGGGATCAAGGGGATGGAGTTAAGTCAACTTCAATCGGAAAAACTTCCCCACATCGGAGGAGATGCTCAAAAGTCATCCTCGATCAGACTTTCACAAACATCCCCAGCTCCTGTACTCCGTCCGTTCCATAAAACAAGCTGAGACAGTTTGTCCTAAATTCTCTGATGTGTTTAGGGTATTTTTTTTCATCTGGCCGGCTCATCTTGTGATTATTTGGAGACCTGAGTCCAGTGCTTGTGTATGTTTGTCAGTGCTTTTCCCCTGACGCTGTACTGCGCCACTGCTGGACCAGGCCCAGTGCCAGTCGATCAGGTTTCACTCTGCTTGTGTTTGCTTCTCTAGCTGGCTTGGCAGAAACCAATAAACACCACAGTCCCACCCTTATACCTCCTTCTCCGTCTCACACTTTCAAAAAAGAAGAAAAAAAGAGACCATTCTTGCTCTGCCAAAGCACACAAGGCACTATGGATTCATTGTAATTTATTTCTTTTTTGTTTGAAATTCCGTACATACTTAGAAGTATGCAGTCTGCAACCTAACAGTTAAAGCACAGTAAGATTAAGCTCTTCTGTAAATCACCGTAACTAGATCTATTTTTCTGTGATGCCACGAGCCTCGGCGGTCCATTTGTCTTCTGTGAGACCACAGGGTGACTTTGGGGTGGTCGTTTGGTGTTTGAGCCCAGGCCACCTTCCGCTGACTGTTTGAATCTGGACATATCTGGATTGAATTGGTGCCCCCACCTCCGTTTGTTTCATGTGGTTTCTAACTGCTGCAAGGCACATGTGGCTTTTATTGTTCTGCTCACAGTTTGACCCCCATCACACCCATTATCACAATCAAAATTGCTTTAATTTGCCAAGTACAATAAATAGAGTGAAATTTGTCCTGATGGCTCTGCTGACATACCAACATGTTACTTACTAACGTACTGACACATGGTGCTAGTTGTAACACAAAGATATGCAGAGCAACAGCATAGCTGAGTCCTTAAGGTCAGAGCTGTAGCCTTTTCTTTTGTTTGCATATGTGATTGCTCCCTTGTCCTGTGTCTGTCTGTCTGTTTGTGTGTGTCTGTTTCTGTACGTGTTATATTGTCTTGCTCCTTTCAGTTTTTTTGTGGCCCTGGGATGCGTTCCTATGTCCCAGTGTGTTGTTTGTAACTGTTCGTGAATATTATGTTTCCGATGTTGGTTCTGTGAAAAATCCTAATGTCAGGACTCTGGTTACCTGGTCCTCAGATCTCTGCAGGGTAAATCCAGACAGCTAGATAGACTATCTGTCCAATCTGAGGACTATGGTTACCTGGTCCTCAGATCTCTGCAGGGTAAATCCAGACAGCTAGCTAGACAATCTGTCCAATCTGAGGACTATGGTTACCTGGTCCTCAGATCTCTGAAGGGTAAATCCAGACAGCTAGCTAGACTATCTGTCCAATCTGAGGACTATGGTTACCTGGTCCTCAGATCTCTGCAGGGTAAATCCAGACAGCTAGCTAGACTATATGTCCAATCGGAGTTTTCTGTTGATGACTAAAAATACTTCTAAACGTACACTTGTTCCACCAAAACAACTTCCTTCCTGAATGCCATTAAACCATAGTTTTTTTCTCTCATCCCCAAATGCTGTGTAGACTTGCCAGACCCTCCTCCGCAGTGCTGTGGAGGAAGGTCTGGCAAAGTGAGACTAGCGGATGGGACATGGGCCCCAAAAAAATAATAATCAAAGTATACATCGTACATGGTTTTTGCCATTTTAGGTAGTTCTTATCATGCAGATGTTGGTTCAAGTGATAATGTGTGAGCTTGGTGAAAAAGGGGAATAACGTGTATTATTTCGACATTCGTAAGCTACACAGTATGACCTTCTCCACTCAGTAGCACACTAAAGTTGACAATGTCTTCTAAAAAAGCCGACCCTTAAAGTTAGTCAACCTCTGCCATGGGAAACACCACATTTTCTACAAAAACAGTTTACCCTGTTGAAAACTGGCACAATAGTGGTATTACTAGCCTCAATAATACAATAGTTTAAATGTAAGCATACAAAAAGTAAGCGGAATACAAATTTCATTTGCTTAAGAGGGAGAGCCAGTGTGTTGCAGTAGTTTGGTCGGTTCTTCTACTGAACCTTTCTAAACTCATCATCAGCTGTCTCAGAGGCCTCCTTAGCTGTAGCCTGTACCAAAAAAAATCCATTCTACAGATCATTAATTATTAAACATTTATATCTCTGTTTTTTTTGTATCAAAAGTATTGTATTGGCTGTGTAGAGGCTCAGGCCCACATCTGTCCTGTGAAAAGCTACATACCCTTATATCTGTTAAGCTGTGAAAGGAGTTCTTTTCTTTTTTCTGTGCAAGAGCTTTTATCTGCCTCTCTATCTTTGCAGACAATACACCACTATGCCTCCATAATGGCATATCTGCCCAAGACGTCAGTGTTTTGAGAATACACAGTTATGGACTTGTTAAGTGTGTACGTGGACTATGGCTCGCTATGTATCATGTGCAAGAATACAAACCTATACGTATGCATGCATGCACGCACACACGCGTGCATGAACGCACGCACAAACACACATACACACACACACACACACACACACAAACACACATACATACACACACACACACACGCATGGGTGAACACATTTGGTCTAAAAATGATGGAACCGTACCAGTTGGACTAGTCCAACACAAAGAGCCTGTCATATGAAACAGCATAGAGGAACATAGATCTTCCTCAGTCAGGTCAGGTTGCTTTACGAGACAACATGCAAACTATATTTATCTCACTCCCATGCAGTTATTCTTGGAATTTGCACAAGCATTTTGCAGAGTTTTCACAGCTAACAAACCACAATGCAAAAAAACTTCAGTGTCTAGACTAAGGTTTTTTGATGTGATTACATGTCATAATAGACATGGAATACCATAAGTTCTCCTATTTCTGTCCCTGGATAAATGATCCTCATTAATGTATTTTCTGGTGATTATTTAATAGCCATTATCTTGACCTCTCAGCTTCTCCCTCTTAAAAGTCATTCAAACCATATCACCCTTTCCCTCTTCTCCCCAAAAAGCCCCATAAATCACTTTCCTGTAAACAGTAGTGACACACAGCCTGATGTGTACTTCGATATATATTTTGGAGACCACAAGGCCTGAAATCTGAGCCAGCTTGTGTTTGGGAGGAAAACTGTAGTGAGACATTGTGCTCACATGTGCTTTGGGTGCAGGCTTGTTCCTCCGTGTGTGTGTGTGTGTGTGGTTTGTGTTGCTCACAGAGCTAGAAGTTCATGTTGCACACAGACAGCATTGAGCTAATTTGTTCTTATTGTTACAAATTATGTTGTCGTACTTAAGCGTGGTAATGCTACCAGTAACAATAACACAGCTTCAGACCGGCCGTGCTGCAGCAGCTGCGTGACGCCACTGCCGGCCTGGCTGGCTGCAGAGAGCTGCTCAGTGGGAATGGTTCTCGCTGTAAACACAATCTTGGCAGGACATATGGCATGGGCCTGTCAACAAACTCACAGGTATGGCAGTCAAATAACATTCACCTGATAGCACACATAACTTTGAGTTATTATGCTTTACAATAAACATACCTCAGACACATTTGCATTTCAAATGTGTGTGGATGCTTTTATCCAGACAAATGGCAGTATCACGTAGCACTGCTGTTATAGCAACAAATAATGAGCGCTGGAATTTTAACAAATTTATACCCACATTGTTATTTATCATAGAGAGAGGTCCATGAGAAGCATGGTATGACACAAAAGCACTGAAGCTCCTTTCGGACATGCACCTCACTATATAAACGGGATGGAAATTAAACATGTTGTTCTCATGTCTGAATATGTCACTTTTATGTTAGTCTATATCCATGACCTTCCTCTTCTGGGATTGCTCTGTTGCCGCTGGAAATTCCACAGCATGCCTTTCTTTTCGGCTGGATGTCTGGATGAGATTTCTGTTGATGACTAAAACTACTTTTAAACGTACACATGTTCCACCAAAACAACTTCCTTCCCGAGGATATTTTGCAGAGGCACGAGGCTCTATCTGGGGCTTAGTGCCTATGATGATTGTGATTGGTTGGAAATTCCAATCAACCAGAGCAAATTTTTCTCCCATCCCAGAATACTATGTGGACCGTCCTCGGCAGAGGTGTGGAGGAAGGTATAGCAATGCAAGACTAATTTTACATTAATGTTATGTGGCAATCTTAGTTTGTCGGACCTAGTTACGCTCTGTTAAAGAACCATGCCAAATGTCTGAATGGAGTGCCGATTAACGGTTGTGCAAGGTGGAGGCTGGGGGTGTGGCCTTATCCAACTGCCACTTTGCTCGTTTAAAAATCATGATGTCTCTCGCTCATGGGTGGGCCAAAATCTCTGGGCAGGCAAATCAGAGAAAGGTGAGGTAACCTTATGAGGTCATAAGGGGAAGATTCCATATCGGCCCAGCTGAGCTTCTATTTTCTCAAAGACACCTGTCACCCTTCTAGCCACTGGGGGTGCATAGGCAGGCTGGGGGAAGTCATATTAATGTTAAAAATGGGACCTTTAAGTAACATTTGGTGCTAATGTGCCACAAAGCATTGAGGAAGAAGAAGACCGAGTCAGTAAATGTAAATAATGCAGGTTACTAATATTAAAAAAATCAACTGCCCCAAAAATGGTTTGTGTAGAAAGGAATTCTCTTCAACACAGATGTTAGAACTTAAGGATGCACACAAAACATAATTTTGAGAAAGACTGAATGTACAAAAAACTGCAAAATAAATGTAAATATTCAACACTGATGCAGCCTGTGGAAGAACAGCAGCAAATCTCTTTCCATAATGCCACAATATTTTACATTACAAAAAGGTACAACTTGGATAACTATGTCTACATGACAACACGGCATCACTTTCCAGATAGTTGTTATTTAACATATGTATTTCAGGTCTGAAAGAGGCTTAAGAATTTGCAGTTCTGTCCCACATGTGAGCCCCTTCATCATGTCTGTGTGTGCGCATGTGTGTGTGTGTGTGTGTGTGTGTGTGTAAGATGAACACCAACAGAGGCTTGTCATCAGGTGCTAGCTGGGTCTCGGCCTATGTTGCCCTCTCAACACTGGATGACAACTCGCAACCGGGATCCTGAAACCCAGGAGAAGCGTTGAAAATGTCTCTGATTACAACCCATTATTAATTGTGAGAGCAACAAGCATAGACTGGAGCGACCTTTTTTTCTGGGCGGCCGACAAACCCAAGTTTGGCCCTTCTGTTATCTCCCTAATTCTATCTCATCCCTTTCCTGTCCACATTGGCTCAATAGGCTCTGAGCTTGACCCAAAATGGCAGAAAGGGTAGAAGAAGGGAGGAAGGAGGGATAAGTGGGGAGTGAATAAGGGGCTGGGGACAGATTTAGAGGCCTAACTGTCTGTGGCCATGGGGGGGTTCCCCATGGATCAGTCCCAGGCCCAGGTGCAGGGTTTTAATGAAGATGGTGGAGTTAGAGCACAGGGAATATACTTTGAATACCCCGTCCCCATGTGAAGTTTCAATCAACACCGTGGCCCTCTTTGACCCCAGATTAGTTTCCTATTCCATGTTTAGAAGCAGGAAGCTGACCCCCGGGATCTCCCCCTCCGCTACCTGTACACCAAAAGATAGCCTTGTTTCCCTGGGGACAGATATTGCGGTCGCGCCTGTTGTCTGGACTGAAACCAGCTTGGATGTCTCACAACATCGAAGGTGCCCATCTGGCAGGGCAGACAGGAAGCGCTGTTCTCTATCCTGACCTATCCATCCTGTCCTTTGTAATACAGTATCTGTCTTCATGGTATGTTGCATATTGTTTGTATTTCATGTCTTTACAGGGCAATATTCAAAAGCACTTGTATTTTGTACTTTTACAAACACCCTTCATGGATCATCTCCATCCCAGATGTTGCTTTGATTATTGTTCTCCGACATTACAAATGTCCGTTCTTTCCCGAATGAGTGAGTGAATTTCCAAATGCTGAATCCCAAACAATCAGATAATAGCATGAAATCCAGAAAGGTCAACATGTTTGCCTTTTGCACATGTAACATATGTCCATTTTGTGTGTGTGTGTGTGTGTGTGTGTGTGTGTGTGTGTTGCTTTGTATTTCTCTGATGTAACCTAATAATCTAATTCCATGTATAGAGTTTGGAAGTGTGTGTGGAAGTGTGCGAGGGGCTCCAGATAAGAGCCCGGGTTGACACGAGAGCGTTCCCACTGTTTGTTCTAGATTGCTGCTTGTTTGTTTTGGGACCAGACATGCGTTAAAGATCTCGGGCTGACTGCATGTCTTCTACTAATTATGCCTGAGTTGGCAATGTGTAGATCCTTGGAGCATCCGCCTCCTTCAGATTTGGGGAAGATAAGTATGTGTGTGGAGGGTGTTGGGGGGGGGGCATGTGGGAGGTGACGCTGGAAGTGGTGAAAGGGTGTTTGCAGGCTGAGAATGTGGCTGTGGTTGTGCACACACCTTGTCTGCGGTTTTTCTCCATCTTTTTCACTCTCTTCCTGTGTCGGTTTGTGTTGCCTGCCCGTGTTATCTGTCCTCATATCTTCACTGGCTTCCCAACACCTGTTGATAAAAGACATCCTCACCTGTCAGCAGCCACCCAGCCACTCGTGGAGCTGATCCTCAGAAGAGCCGAAAACACTCTCTGAATGGGTCTCTCCCTCTCTTTGTAGTCACATCTCTTCTTCTCTTAAAAAGCAACCCCAGTCTTGTTGTTCTGGCTAAGAATCGGCTCAGATAGATTTCTTATTTTTACATTCTTTGAAAGGACACTCCATCAAATGTGCACACAAAGTTTAGTTTTCTTTTTGTGAAACGCTGGAATTGTAATCCATGCATTTGTGTCTTCCCTTCTTGCTCAACACTGCAGACAGAATCCTGACAAAAACTAGGAAACATGATCACACCCGTACTGGCCTCTCTGCACTGACTCCCAGAGCAAGCTTGAGCAGATTCTAGGGTTCTTCTGTTAACATATACAGGCCCTGCATGGACTAGCACCACCTTATATATCTGAGCTTATTACACCATGCACGCCGACACACACTCTCCGCTCCCTTGCTGCTGGTTCCCTGGTCCTTCCCCTGGCAAACATTAAAGTTGGTCATAGAGCGTTCTCCTACCGTGCCCCTCATCTTTGGACTGGCCTCCCACTACATGTTACTGTGTGAAAACAGTTGTATAATGTCTTTGAGGGGCTTTGTCGAATCCTAGGAACTAACCCTGATAATGTCACACGGGTTATGTCCGCTTGGGTCCAGCGACTTCACATTTTTAACATAAAATCTTAGACCTCAGAATCACTGCCCACATTTGGAATGGTTTTCAACTGATTACTAGGAAACCATTTAGTTTCAGGCCACCAAGAATGTCAGAAAAAGACTGTATTATTCATGGTGGGGGGGGGGGGGGTTAAGTATAAACAACTTCTTTTAAGTTTTATTCTACGTCCATCCCGGTTTCTATGTTTCTTTACATGGCTAATTCCTTTCTAAAACAGATGCAGTGGACCATTAAGAAGAATAAAAGCCCTAAGAAATGTCATCAGATCTAGAATTGCCTTTTGTTAAGTAGAGTGCTGCTGGTGCTGAATGTGTGTACGTAAATCACTGGGTGTGTGTGTGTGTGTCAGTGTGTGTGTGTTCCAGACAACGGTGTGTTAAAGACGTGTGTGTCACTAAGGTGAATAGAGGTGGCAGGGTGCTAACAGCTGGAGACAGGTTTCAAGGCAGTGAGGTTACAATTGGTGTTAATAGATGCCTTCCTAAACAGCATATCACAATACACATTAAAACACACTCCTGTGCTCCTTCAGCTTTTTCTCCGCCTGTCTTGAGATGTGTTTGAGGGTGTGTTTATGCTTCAACCACAAATTGATGACACTTATTTTCCTGCCAGCGTGAGATGAGGCTTCAGAGTAACAGGCACTAGCAGTGTGTTCTGTATTCAGCTGGGAGGGACAGAGATGAAGCGTGGCTCTTTGAAAGAGAAAAAGGAAGGTTGGAAAGATCCATCCCGGATTTTCATTTTGCTGTAAAGGTTAAGTTACTCATATAATTTACAGTGCTTGTGTAAGTCAACTTTTTCCGATTGTCTTTGTGTTATACAGTTTTTTGCCACCCTAGCAGCGCGACTCTAGGGCAGGGGTCTTCAATGTTTTTTAGGCCAAGGACCCCTTAGCTGAAAAAGAGTCAGAGCATATTGTATCAAATTTAGTTGCATATTAACCTGGGCCTGGGACCTGGATGGGAACAATCACTGACATTGGTCCAGTATTAAGCGAGATACAACGTGAGTTAATAGGGCGATTGTCCTCTTGTGTTTACCTTCATAATGTGCTTGTTTTGCCACTGACAGACTCAGATTAATATTCTTAGTATCTGACAAAACTATGGAAAGGATTTCTAAGGAGGTCCACCTTTCTGTTAAAGAATAAGATCCTTTTTTTTTAAACATAAAACACATACGCAAAATTGCGTTCACAAAAGACACCAGACTCCATATAAATAAATAGTAATTTAAACATTGTAACATAAGCTTCATTTAAAGTTGACGGAAAAAAAATCAGACTTTGAAAAGGCGTTTTGGGTTGTCTTTCCACTTTTTCAACTGTCACAACTCTAGTTTTGGTTGAAATAAACACACCGTTTACCAATTAACATCTGAAAATATGTTGTCTCTATACACGCTAAAAGTATTTCTTTTTCAAACACAGTCTGGTGGGTTTAGCGCTAACGACCTCAGAGCTGTTTTTGGTTAAACTGAAAGGTCTCCAAAAGGTTTTAAAGGTCTATCTCTGAAGGGATCCTCTCCATAATGTCGTCAGACACTTCTAATGTTAATCAGAGCCCGTCAGTGGCAAAACCTTTGTGAAAATACAAGCTGGACAGTTGTCCTTTTCACTTCCATTGTAGCTTGTTTCTCCACTGCTGACTGCAGCGATCTCTCGTGATACTGAACCTATGTCAAAGATTGTTGTTCCCATCAGTCACTTTGACAAAAAATATAGGAAAAGAGGTTGAAAAAAAGGTAGTTACCCTTTAAGTACATTTTCCTGATTATGTGTACATACTATTACTTAAGTAACATTTTTAGTGCTGGACTTTTACTTTTTAGTTTTTGTTTTTACAGTAGTACTTTTACTTAAGTAAAAGATCTGAGTACTTCTTCCACCACTCACTGCCTGTTTCCTACAGGCCTCCAGTCCTGTCGCTCTGCGTGGGCCCAGCGAGGCTAACCTCCAGCGTCCAGCTGACACCCAGCAGCCTCTGGGACTTAACAAATGGAAAAAGCCCTGAAGATGAATGAAGCACAATCACCCGAGGTAACAAATGTTCCTAATGATTTATGCCCGGCTCGGGTTGCTTTATTTTCGCCTGGGTACACTTCTCCAGGAGGACACTGGTGGTGTTGCAAAGCCTGGGGCTGCTCTGTGCTGATGCTCAGACAGCGAGCGGCAGACATTGACTAATGGGCTATGTGAGACCACCGCCATTGATATTTACCTCATTTCTCCTGGCCCGAGCACTGTCTCAACAACGTCAGGGCTAGCCATCATTCTTTGCCTTTTTTGTGTTTCTTTCTCGAGCCTATAGGCATGGGTGATGCCAGGGGCCCCCCCGTTCTCTTCTCCGAACGGCCCACCCATCGGTGCCCCGGGGCAGAGCAGAGCGAGGGAGAAGGTGAGAGGGAGATGGAGAGGGGAGAAGGTCAGACTCAAAGCTTCAGGCATTGGGAAGAAACACACACTTCTCTGTGTTTTCACTTGTCTGCTTGATGAACTATCATACTCACTACATGGCTGGGGGGGGGAGGACACATGTTTTTATACTAAAGTCTAAGGTGTGATGGAAATAAATTGCAGTCATAAAACACCTAAAATATGGTTCAGCTGACTTCTTTTAACACCTGAGATCTGGGTTGACTTGAGGGGATTACTGTACCTCTGCTTGATTGAGATCTATAGTCGCTTTTTTCTTCTTCTTATCACACACGCATGCTACATTGTAGCATACCTGAATAGAGCACGCGTTACTGCAATTACTAACACTTTTCAGCATTGATTTTGTATATAGTAACTGAACAAATCAGCAAAAAATGTCCCATGCAGTTTCAGCTGTTAAGGAAGGGAATGTCTTGACCTTTTGAACTCTACGATAGAAGGGTCTGCCAGTGTCTACGGTGGGATTTTTGCTTGTGATGTCATTTGTGATGTCATTTCTTGCAGTGTCTTTAAATGCTTTATATCTCTAAAATCAGTATAACCTGATTATAACCTAAAGGTGAATGAATAATACAATTAATGAAATTGTGACACAAATAAAAGATTACAAAAAATCATCCGTTTCATCATATTTTACCAAATGAACACCCAAAACATATTGTTTGAAAATAGTTCATAATGTATGAACATAAACTAAATATTCCTAACACTGAAGTTATCTTCTGTTCATGCAGGGGAATGGCAACACCCAGAGGTCTGCGGGTAAAACTCTGGTTGGATGACGTGCTTCAGTAGGGTTGAAAATTAAGGAACTTTCCTTTTTAGCGCTTAGCTTAGCATGGGGCCCTAACAACCCGAACCAACACTGGCTCTAGCTGTTTGCTGCTTCCTGTTTGGTGCTGGAGGGAGCACACGGTGTGCTCTCATTGGTTGTTGACTAAGTTCTCGTGATTTAACTTCACTACCAAGACTTAAAACTTACGATAATGTTAAACTTGATTTTGTCTCCCGCGGCCGCCGGTTGGTTTAAGGGTTAATAGGATATTATTACACTATCACCAATACTGCCAAAAACCCCTCTGTTGCTGGAAGTACACCCTTGTGTAGGCCAGTAGCACCGATGATTTAACTCTCACGTGCCAGTGTTTTTATAATGTTCTGATATTGATTGTAAATGGATGGTATTTATATGGAGCTCTTCGTGCCTTAACGACTACTTAAAACTCTTTAACATAGCACAGGAACCATTCACACACATTCACACACATTCACACACATTCACACACATTCACACACTGTGGCCGAGGCTGCCGTACAAGGTGCCTCCTGCTCATCAGATACACACTCACACACATTTACACTTACAGCATTGGGGGCAACTCGGGGTTCAGTGTCTTGCCCAGGGACACTTTACCATGGGACTGCAGGGCCAGGGATTGAACCACCAACCTTCCTAGTGGCAGGTTCTACCCCTGAGCCAAAGCCACCCATTGTAGTTTTCCCTATAAAAAGGCCTTCGATTCAGCTCTCTAAAGTAAACAAATCTGACTGCGCTCTCTTTTTACTTTCCTGTGAGGATATTTAGATTTATGCACATGAAGATATCTTTATCTCTCGGTCTCTGTCTTTCACACACAAACACTGTTTGTTGGCAATCAGGAACAGGCCCCCACTCTGTCTAAAGCCCTAAGGCCAGAAGGAAGTTCTCACGTCACTTTACTGTTTATATGAGTTATTACCGCTTTGATATTTTGGCACAGTGCATGTGAGAGTAATGAGATTTGAAACCCTAGTTGTAAGTATAAATCTATTCTCTGATTACAAAACTCTGGCCCAAGTGGTCTCTCTCATACTCCAGACATGGACTTAACTACCGTCATGAAAAAGAATCCCTATGAACAGTGGAACCGTCGACCTCTCCCTTTCCTCCCGCTCTACATATCTAGAACAAACTCCCAGAAAACTCTCAGCTCTTTTTATTTATCCAAGGCCGAAGACCTTTCTTTTTGATGTGGCCTTCCTTTAAATGATTGCTCATTTCTTATACTTTTATTTTTAAACTGTATGACAATCAGCAAAATGCAATGACTTGATCAGACACTGATTAGATTGTTCTGATCAACATTTCTAAAAAATTAAGTGACAAAGAGAGGAATTTTATCATTATTGTTGGCTGAGTAACTTGGTGCCTTTTGGGATGTTTCTGTTAACAATTAATGAGATTAGGGTTGTGTTTCTGGGGGTCTCTGAACAGGAAATGAACATATGTCTGAGAATCTGTCCAGCGCGGGTGGGACATAGATTTTATGGTAAAATCTACAAGAAAAAGTTGGAGCTGTTCAGGATTTTTAGAGTTTGCCGTGATTAAACTAAGCCTAAGAGACGTACTTCCACTCTTGGTTACCAGGGTAACCAGAGTACAAAGTCCCATGATCCTGTGGGGCCCGTAGTGGATAAGATGGTAAAGGCATGTGGTTCTGCCTGTATAGAGCGACCTGATTGGTCAACAAAGTTAGGGTTTCCACTTAATAGTTATTGCGCCCTGATAACGTGTGTGTGTGTGTGTGTGTGTGTGTGTGTGGGTGTGTAATAGCACCCTAAAATCTGCTATCTTATCTGCTTTTATATGTTTAACTGCTCTTTAATGTTTAATTTCTTGTGCTGCACAGTAACCTTTATTATTTTAATCTTTTTATGTAAAGCCCTTTGAATTGCCCCGTTGCTGAACAGGTGCCCTGGTGCCATACAGATAAATCTGCCTTGCCTTGCCTTTCTCTCCCTCTCTCCCTCTCTCCCTCTCTCCCTCACTGGATAACAGATGGTCCCATCAAGAACACATTCATTGTGAAATGAAGCATAATTGTTTCAAATAAGCTTTAAAAACTCAGGGAAGCTCTTCGCAGGAGAGCTCCTAATTTGTTTTCCAAGGAAATTAATCACCTAATTGAGAAATGGTTCCAGTGAGTCTTGAGTGTCAACAGAGGTGTGGCAAAATGATGTAACTGATTATTCAATTGAAGGCATTAACCAAAGCAGCTGTTATAATGATAAATCATACAGAAACCTAAACAAGCCCAGCTCAGGGGTTCACTATTAATGAGTATTACCCATTTTTAACCTTCTGTGATTTATGATCAAGTTTTTCATTGTATATTGCGTAGTGCATTTGTTACTGTACAGCGCAGTACTTCAGATTAAAGGTACTTTGTGTAGCATTGTAACAGTAATACATTATAAACCCATTTATGTTAGACATAAGCACTGCGAGCAAACTAGACCATTGCTGGGAAAATTAGTGGGCTGTAACAAGTTAGATTAAATTACCAGCCGCCAACAGCTGGATTGTTATTGTTTAACCTTGTGAGTCTGTGTGTGTGTCTGCGTGTGTGTGTGTGTGTGTGTGCATGCGCATGGGCACACATACACACACACACACACACACACACACACACATGCACGCACGTATGCAAGCACGCACACACACACAGCAGAGTTTCTTTATGGATACAGAGGATTTGACCAAACAGTGCCTTTACACAGAGCGGAACAACTTTAACTCCGCCCACGCTGCGGCTCAGGTGGCAGAGTGGTCGCCCGCCAATCATCCCATGTCAGTTCAACTTCAATTCTATTTACATTTTACAGATAGAGAAGGTCTAGACCACACTCTCTAATTCATAAAGTCCTAACAATTCTAGTAATTACCCCAAGAGCAAGCAACTAGTGTGACAGAGGCAAGGATGCACTCTCTTTTAGGAAGAAACCTGGGACAGACCCATGACGAAGTGCCCTTGGGCAAGACCCTGAACCCTGAATGTGTGTCTGAAGAACAGGTGGGACCTTGTACACCAGCCTTGGCCACAGTGTTTCAATGTGTGTGTGAATGGTGAATGGTTCGGGTACTACGTTGAGACTTGAAGAGCACTATGTAAATACAGTCCATTTACTTGTACCTATTTCAAATTACTTCACTCCAATGGTCAGATGACTAGAGTTGCTACATTGTTTCCCATACAGCACCACAAAACACTCAGATGGGAGACAATGTTGTCGTGAGAAATGTGGTCTTAAAGGAACATTATGAGCTTCAAAATCCTCTTGATGCTACTCTAACTCGTAACAGGGAGAGTAATGCCTGCCTTTCCCACTCTGCATCGTGATCACCTGTTCTTGCACTGATTTTGGTGAAAACTGGATGTTACTTTTTCTGTTTTTTTCCCTCTGATGTCCTGTTGCTGTTCTGCCTTGACTTTTAGTGATTTACTGAGTTTCCCTAATGAACAGAAAACTTTATTTGTTGCTAAAATTATGCCAACAGTTATCACTATCACAAAAAAATGGATCCATATGATTTGATGATATACAGTACAAAGCATTGTCATCCAAAACATTTAGAGGCCTAGTGATGACTGAGAGAGATTACCTGGAGCATTTGTCTTGATATGTCCTTGCACACACACACACACACACACACACACACACACACA